>NC_083793.1:11444383-11503379 GCF_015708825.2 Lethenteron reissneri
TAAAATCCGTGCACCCATGTAAGAAACACCAAGAAGAAAACAAACAAAACAATCCTAACAACTTATTCCTGTTTATGACGACGATGATGATGAGTGATGGTTTCGCGGGACCTTTATACATAGGAGATATATATAAATATATAATATAGACTAATGGAGATATAGATTGTATACTCTTGACTACTATAACACGATTTATCCTTGAGCACTCAACTCCCGCACACTGCCGCTTCGTGGGCCTCGTCTCCCGAGCTGCGGCTCCGCTGCCGACCATCCCACGACGTCGCCCTCGCGCCTTGGCCCGGTGACCGAACTCCCTCCCTCGACCGCCTCGCTCGCTCGCTCGCTGACCGCCTAACAAGAGTCCAGCCGGGATGACCCTGAGGCCGGCTTGGTCACAGGACACTCGGGCTGAGGAGCAGAGGTGGTGGCCCGTTGGTCGGTGAGCGATGTGCCAACACCTCACGGGAATTGGTGGCAGGAATTGCTTTGTATTTTGGTAAAGTGCACAGTTGTGATAAGACTTCGGCTGACTTGAGAATTGGGCCCTCGTTTGGGCAGTGCAAGAGGTGGCGACATTGAGAGGTGATGTCCCCCCGCCCCCACCCCCTTCTCCCCCCCCCCCCCACACACAAACTTTCAGCTGCTCACATTGGTGGTGAGATGGGGTGGGTCGACGCTGAGACACCTGGTCGGAAGGTGCCACGTGAAACGATGGTGATGGTGGGTGGTGATGATAGAGGGAGATAGGGAGGGTCTGGCCAGGGCAGGGTCTTAAAGACGCGGTGTTGCCAAGGTGACTGGATTTTCACAGAAATAAAAATGCGTTGAAGCGAATTTCGCGCCGCGTGTCGTTTGCTGTGCGAGCCTGCGAGTTCACGCTTCCCCGGGCATTGATGACCACGATGGGTTAAGCAAAGACAATTTGGGCACTTTCTTAAACCTCTTCCGCTTCTGTCCATTTGGCACACCACAGCTGATCGGCCAGTCACGGTGGAGTAGAAAGTGCAGTGCATACTCTCACCTCCTTTCAAGATATCTGATTAATTAATCATTAATTGCAGATTAAGATATTTAAATTGCCATGCAACTAGCCTTGGTTAATGTAGATTTGTTATCTCAAGGTACATGATGCATTGAGGTGAGCGGTGGCGAAGTGGTTAGCGCACTGTCCTGGATACACCACGCCCTCTTGCGTCGTGCTGTCCTTTGGAGGTCCTTGCTCACAGAATCTGCCCTAACAGCCTGGAAGTCCAACACGGGGATCTTTGTGTTAAGGTTTGGGGAGCGTTCATGTCATGGTTCACGCACTGCGCTGCGATGAACTCGATTCCCAGCCACGGCTAACATCGGTGGCGAGTATCTCAACCAGTCCTGCCCCCACCTTCCAACATTCACTGACCAGCTTGGTAAAGTATGGATGGCCAAGCAACGCCCGCCCAATGACAGACAACGGCATCCGTCCAGCAGTGGATTGACAGGGCTGGGCATTATATTTAAATGCATCGCATCGCATCACATGTGCAAGAATCAATGTTTATACATTTGTACTCACTGTAATGAAAAATGTTTAATTATTATCAGGCCCGCAGTATATAGTGCAGTCTCCAAATCTTACCCACTCCCATCTCTCCTTACCTATGTGCTCTAAAGACGGGCCATTGCCCGAAACGTTGCCTATTACATTTATATTTCCTAACAAGGCCACAGTGTTAGTGAGGAGCATGTCGAGTCGATTGTAAAAACTGGCAGTAGCCCCTGGCGCTTGCCGATAATCTCGACATCCACGAGCCACGTGCTCCGAGTTTAAATGGCCTCCGGAGGGGGGGGGGGGTCACGTGGTCGCCGAGCGAGAGTCACGTGCCCTCCCCCCAGCTGGCCGCTTCCTCCGGTCACGTGCCGGTGACGTCACGCGCGCCCCCGTGACCCGGACGCGATCGGGCAAGAGGCGCCATGGCGCGGAGCGACCGGAGGCTTCGAGACAGAGAGGGGCGCAGAGAGACACACAGAGAGACACAGAGAGACAGAGAGACCACGTAGAGAGACAACGTAGAGACAGAGAGGGGCGCAGAGAGACACAGAGAGACACAGAGAGAGAGACCACGTAGAGAGAGACAGAGAGAGACCACGTAGAGAGAGACACAGAGAGACAGAGAGGGGCGCAGAGAGACACAGAGAGAGACCACGTAGAGAGAGACAGAGAGGGGCGGAGAGAGACACAGAGAGAGACACAGAGAAAGACCACGTAGAGAGAGATAGAGAGACACAGAGAGACAGAGAGGGGCGCAGAGAGACAGAGAGAGACCACGTAGAGAGAGACAGAGAGACAGAAAGACCACGTAGAGAGACAACGTAGAGATACAACGTAGAGACAGAGAGGGGCGTAGAGAGACACAGAGACCACGTAGAGAGACAACGTAGAGACAGAGAGAGACACACAGAGAGACACGTAGAGAGAGGCACGTAGAGAGACAACGTAGAGATACAACGTAGAGACAGAGGGGCGTAGAGAGAGAGACACACACAGAGACCACGTAGAGAGACCGAGCGACACGTAGAGACAGAGAGGGGCGTAGAGAGACGCAGAGAGAGACACAGAGACCACGTAGAGAGAGACACAGAGAGACAACGTAGAGGCAGAGAGACAGGGGCGTAGAGAGACAACGTAGAGCCACAGAGACACGTCGAGAGACAGAGTAGAGAGAGAGAGCACGTGGACACGTAGCGACACACGCTGCAGTTTACAGATACGCAGAGATGCGTAGAGAACATTCAGAGGTGCGTTGAGATATTGCACCGAGATGCATCGGCACAGGGATACAAAGACGCAGTATCTGCACACACACAGTGGCACGCAAGGGCCCAGATACGTGAGACGTGGCGGTGTGCAGCATACACAGAGGGAGATGGACATTTAGAGAGAGACGCAGCGACGTGGAGAGGCGTTGTATACCTACGACACGATATTTAGACGGCGTACAGAGTGGTTAACCAGACATACACAGAGAGACACCGAGGACAGGGAGAGGCAGACGGAGAGACACCGAGGCAGATAGAAAGACAGAGAGAGAGAGAGAGACACACACAAAGACACAGAGACAACATTACACACAGCACGCATAGGGCCACAGCGAGACGTAAAGACAGATACGGGGACATCGGGGCATATAGCAACTCACGTGGACAAGAGGCAGAGTCACAAAGAGACACACAGACACGACATCGAGAGACAGGGAGAGAGAGAGACCACCCCACACACCCCCCTGCGTCGCCCGGGCTCTGGACGCTTCAGCTGCCGCCAGCAGCACCCCAAGACCCTGCAAGTAACACACACATAGACACACACACACAGACACACACACATAGACACACACACAGAGACACACACACAGACACACACACACAGACACACACACATAGACACACACACAGACACACACACACAGACACACACACACAGACACACACACACAGACACACACACACAGACACACACACAGACACACACACACACGGCATACACACAGTACACACAGCGTGTAAAGTTAACTCACAAGTTAACACACAGTACACACAGCGTGTAAAGATAACTCACAAGTTAACACACAGTACACACAGCGTGTAAAGATAACTCACAAGTTAACACACAGTACACACAGCGCGGAAAGATAACTCACAAGTTAACACACAGTACACACAGCGTGTAAAGATGACTCACAAGTTAACACACAGTACACACAGCGCGGAAAGATAACTCACAAGTTAACACACAGTACACACAGCGTGTAAAGATAACTCACAAGTTAACACACAGTACACACAGCGCGGAAAGATAACTCACAAGTTAACACACAGCACACACAGCGTGTAAAGATGACTCACAAGTTAACACACAGTACACACAGCGTGTAAAGATAACTCACAAGTTTACACACAGTACACACAGCGTGTAAAGATAACTCACAAGTTAACACACAGTACACACAGCATGTAAAGATAACTCACAAGTTAACACACAGTACACACAGCGTGTAAAGATAACTCACAAGTTTACACACAGTACACACAGCGTGTAAAGATAACTCACAAGTTAACACACAGCACACACAGCGTGTAAAGATAACTCACAAGTTAACACACAGTACACACAGCGTGTAAAGATAACTCACAAGTTTACACACAGTACACACAGCGTGTAAAGATAACTCACAAGTTAACACACAGTACACACAGCATGTAAAGATAACTCACAAGTTAACACACAGTACACACAGCGTGTAAAGATAACTCACAAGTTTACACACAGTACACACAGCGTGTAAAGATAACTCACAAGTTAACACACAGTACACACAGCGTGTAAAGATAACTCACAAGTTAACACACAGTACACACAGCGTGTAAAGATAACTCACAAGTTTACACACAGTACACACAGCGTGTAAAGATAACTCACAAGTTAACACACAGTACACACAGCATGTAAAGATAACTCACAAGTTAACACACAGTACACACAGCGTGTAAAGATAACTCACAAGTTAACACACAGTACACACAGCGTGTAAAGATAACTCACAAGCTTACGCACAGTACACAGAGCGCGTAAAGATAACTCACAAGTTAACACACAGTACACACAGCGTGTAAAGATAACTCACAAGTTAACGCACAGTACACACAGCGTGTAAAGATAACGCACAAGTTAACACACAGTACACACAGCGCGTAAAGATAACTCACAAGTTAACACACAGTACACACAGCGTGTAAAGATAACTCACAAGTTAACGCACAGTACACACAGCGTGTAAAGATTACTCACAAGTTAACACGACACACACAGCGTACACAGCGCGTAAGGATAGCTCATAAGTCCAACACACAGGACGTCAGGATAACTCACAAGGTAACACACAACGCATAAGGATAACTCACAAGTTAACACAGCGCACACACAGCACGTAAGGATAACTCACAAGTTAACACAACACAACTCACAAGTCCAACACACAGCACGTAAAGACAACTAACAAGTTCAACATACACAGCACACGCACAGCACGTAATGATGACTCACGTTCAACACACACACACACAGCACGTAAGGATAACTCACACGTTCACCTACGCATGCACACACAGCAAGCACGTGGTTACATCATGCCATAATATATCGCGGTGAGCCCCAAAATCGCACGGTTATTGACTGATATTCATTTTCTGTTGAACACGGACAAGCCTCTCTACAGCAGCGGCAAGTCGCCAGCACCGAGGACACGCGACTTGGCGTTGCGGACTGGATGTCACAGCACGTGCAACTGCACGCGGCAGAGTAAATCGGCACAAGCTTGATGAACGCGGTGCAACTTGTGGCCTGCGACAGCTTGGCTCTCTCCCTGGCCACAGCGGAGCACAAAGAGGAGAGGCGGTGGTTGTGTCTACACCCACCACGCCCGGCTGCCTTCGTCTCTCCGCTGCTGAAATTTCACACCGCACCAGGAGCCCATTTGAGGCCGAGTCGATCTAGGTGAGGCCCCAGGAGGGAGTCGTGAGACGTGGCTGGGGATTGAACTTGGGCCACTGCGTTTGTAGCGCAAATGCGTTAACCTCCGCGACAACCCATTTTGCATCCGAACGCGTAGGTCTTCCATGTAGGGGATTAGTAGTACTGACGTGGTGGGGCCGGGCAGGAGGTGCTGTGGCCTGCGCCTCGCACGGATACTTTCACAGACCCACGAAGGGTGTGGCGTGGCTGTGCTCGCACACAAATACGTAGAAAAAGACCAAGATCCCCCATATAGCCTGAACAGACTTGGGGCAAGTGCTGTTAGCGAGCACCTATGAAGGCCGGCACGGCACGCGAGGGGGTGGGTGGTCAACACCACGCCAGGCGGCCTTTGTCTCCCCAGTGGTGATGTTTACACACCGCACCAGGTACTCATTTGAGGCTGAGTTGACCTCGGGGAGGCCCAGGACCGGTTCAAATAATCGTCACCGGTGTTGACCGTGAGCGGGAATCGAACTCGGGCCGCAGAGTTCATAGCGTTGCTAACCGCTGCACCACCGCTCCCCACAGACACACACAGACACACACGGACAGCGCGATGGTGGGGTTGGACTTTGACGTGCGCACCTACTGCTGCAACCTCCGCGCCACCAAGCCGCCCTACGAATGCCCCGTCTCCTCGTGCCGCAAGATCTACAAGTCCTACAGCGGCATCGAGTACCACCTCTTCCACTACGAGCATGGGGACGGCGCGGGGGCGCCCACGCCGGCGCGCAAGCCCCGGGGCCGCAAGGGCCGCGGCGGCAGCGGAGGGGCCTCCGGGGCTCCGTCCCCGGGGGCCACGGGCGGCGGCGGCGGCTCCGCTCGCTCTCCGGGGCGCGACGCCCTCACCTACGCGCAGGCGCAGCGCCTGGTGGAGGTCGACCTGGACGGTCGGATCCACCGCATCAGCATCTTCGACTCCATCGAGATCGTGGACGAGGACGAGGACGAGACGGCGCCGCAGCCGGAGGAGAAGGAGGCGGCGGTGGCGGCCGCCGGAGGGGACGAGCGGCGACAGCGCAACCACAACAACGGCACCGGCGGCCACGAGAACGGCGACGGTAAGAACGGCGTCGCCGGCATCAAGGAGGAGGAGGAGGCCACCGAAGGAGCAGGAGGAGGAGGAGGAGGCGCGCAGAGGGAGGTGAAACACGAGCGCACGAAACACAAGGATGGGGGAGCCGCGGAGACCGGCGCCGGCAACAAAGAGAACGCCGACGGAACGGCGCAGCAGCATCAGCAGCAACCCAAGAGCGGGCGGCACAAGCACAAGGAGCGCAGGAGGGACGGAGGAGGAGGGAGCAGCGGGGGTCCGGGCGCCGGCGGAGGAGGCGCGTGGACGTCGGCCCACCAGGGAGCGGTGGCCACCCCCGGCCAGGCCGCTCCCGGGGCTCCCGCCGGGCCGGGCTCCGGCTCGGGGTCCGGTTCGGGGGGAGCGGCCCCCTCCGGTGCGGCGTGCGCGCCGGCGGGGGGCCCGGCCCCGTGCAAGATCCCGGAGGCGATGTTCCGCGTGATCGAGTACGACGCGCCTGTGGCGCCCGCGCGCCCCAGCGCCTACTACAGATACATCGAGAAGTCCAGCGAAGAGCTCGACGAGGAGGTGCGTGCCTGCGTGCGCGCGTCCGTGCGTGCGTGTGCGCGCGTACACACGGCACGGCGTTTTGCGTCGATTAGTTCAGCGTAAGCTCGCGCGTTCGCACGACACCTCGTTTTGAACGTTTCTCTCGCCTGCCAATGACAAAATTAACGACCCCCCCCCCTCCTTGGCGGGAACACGGTGGGGGGCCTGGGGGACGTGGGGGAGGGGGCGGACGAGCGGTAGGGGGCCGGGTGACTCGCATGCTCGTTACCCCCGTGGGGCTTCCCCCCTTCAGGTGGAGTACCACATGGACGAGGAGGACTACGCGTGGCTGGAGATGATGAACGAGCGGCGGCACGCCGAGGGCCTGCCGCCCGTCACCCAGGAGTCCTTCGAGCTGCTCATGGACCGCCTGGAGAAGGAGTCGTGCTTTGAGAGCCGTGCCAAGCCCCCGGGCGGCATCCAAGGCGACGCGGCGGGGGCCGGCGCAGGGGCCAACGCGGCCGACCTCTCCGGGGGTGAGGGCCCGTCGTTTCAGCCGCATCGGCGGCGGCTCCACCACCACTGCCACCCACCAAAACCCACTCACCAAAACCCGCCCAACCCACCAAACCCACCCAACCCACCCAAATGCACCCACACAAATCCACCCACCCAAACCCACGCAACCCACCCACCCAAACCCATCCAAACCCACCCAACCTACCCAAATGCACCCACCCACCCAAACCCACAAAACCCACCCACCTAAACCCACCCAATGCACCCACCCACGATTCGTAATTGACTTCCCACCCACAACACGCATTGATTGTGTGTCGATCATCTAAATGCAAGCTGCATTCCTAGTTACTGCACACAGTATTGTGGTGGCCATCAGCTAGAAAGAGCCAAGATTGTGTTAATTCTTAATGATTTAATCAAATTTTCATTGTGCTCATAGATTAGCTCTGTTTTACCCAAGTGAAAGCCAAGCCAAATTGATCATAAGGATTGTCCAAAACTTTGTGATTGAAACCCAGCGTTAAATGGATTACGGATGGATGATTGGTGCCTTTCTCACTTCTATGCGTCTGTAGCCCTTTGTCTCACACCTGTGTATCTCTCACTTATATGCATGTCTCGCCTGTGCACATCTCTAACCTGTGTCTCTCACCCGTACGCGTCTCTAACCTGTCTCTCACCTTGTGTGCCTTTCCGCCGCCCGCCCGCCGTCCCCGCCGCCGCCCCCGGCGCAGCGTCGGTGCCGCTGCCCCCGCCGGACGAGGACGCCCTCTGCTGCATCTGCAACGACGGCGAGTGCCAGAACAGCAACGTGATCCTCTTCTGCGACATGTGCAACCTGGCGGTGCACCAGGAGTGCTACGGGGTGCCCTACATCCCCGAGGGCCAGTGGCTGTGCCGCCGCTGCCTGCAGTCGCCCTCGCGGGCCGTGGACTGCGCGCTGTGCCCCAACAAGGGCGGCGCCTTCAAGCAGACGGACGATGGGCGCTGGGCGCACGTGGTGTGCGCACTATGGATCCCCGAGGTGTGCTTCGCCAACACCGTCTTCCTGGAGCCCATCGACAGCATCGAGCACATCCCGCCGGCGCGCTGGAAGCTCACCTGCTACGTGTGCAAGCAGCGCGGCTCGGGCGCCTGCATCCAGTGCCACAAGGCCAACTGCTACACGGCCTTCCACGTGACGTGCGCCCAGCAGGCGGGACTCTACATGAAGATGGAGCCCGTGCGCGAGACGGGCGCCAACGGGACGTCCTTCAGCGTCCGCAAGACGGCCTACTGCGATATTCACACGCCGCCCGGCAGTGTGCGGCGGTACGTGTCCCCCTCGTCCTTGTGCGCGTCTCGCTCGTGTCCTGCGTGTCCTGCGTGTACTGCGTGTACTGGTGAGACATAGCCGAGGCTCTCTCACCTGCGTGGGTTCTGTGTACAGGTGAGGCAGTTGAGGCCCTTATCTGAGCCGTATCACTCAGCGGCCCACTCTCAAGAGCCTTCTCTGTCTAGACGAGCTCCGTAGGCTACCAGTTGCAGAGCTCAGCCCGTGATGGAGGGATGGGGCGTTACGTGGTGTGGCATCGTGCGGTGTGGCATGGAGCGGTGTGGCTTGGTGTGGTGCGGCGTTGCGGCGTGGTGCGTTGCGGCGTGGTGTAGTCCGGTGTGGTGCGGTGTGTGGTGCAATGTGACGTGATGTGGTGTGACGTGATGCGGTGTTGCAGTGTGGCGTGTTGCTGTGTGGCGTGTTGCGATGTGGTGTGTTGTGGTGTGGTGTGTTGCGGTGTGGTGCGTTGTGTTGTGGTGTGTTGCGGTGTGGTGCAGGTTTGGCGTGGTGCGATGTGGCGTGTTGCTGTGTGGCGTGTTGCGATGTGGTGTGTTGTGGTGTGGTGTGTTGCTGTGTGGCGTGTTGCGATGTGGTGTGTTGTGGTGTGGTGTGTTGCGGTGTGGTGCAGGTTTGGCGTGGTGCGATGTGGCGTGTTGCACAGTGCGGTCTGACGTGTGCGGTGTTGTGTGGCATAGTGCGGTGTGGTGTGTTGTGGTGTGACGTGTTGCGGTGTAGTGTGTTGTGGTGTGACGTGTTGCGGTGTGGTGTGTTGTGGTGTGACGTGTTGCGGTGTGGTGTGTTGCGGTGTGGTGTGTTGCGGTGTGGTGCGTTGTGTTGTGGTGTGTTGCGGTGTGGTGCAGGTTTGGCGTGGTGCGATGTGGCGTGTTGCTGTGTGGCGTGTTGCGATGTGGTGTGTTGTGGTGTGGTGTGTTGCTGTGTGGCGTGTTGCGATGTGGTGTGTTGTGGTGTGGTGTGTTGCGGTGTGGTGCAGGTTTGGCGTGGTGCGATGTGGCGTGTTGCACAGTGCGGTCTGACGTGTGCGGTGTTGTGTGGCATAGTGCGGTGTGGTGTGTTGTGGTGTGACGTGTTGCGGTGTAGTGTGTTGTGGTGTGACGTGTTGCGGTGTGGTGTGTTGTGGTGTGACGTGTTGTGGTGTGGTGTGTTGCGGTGTGGCGTGTTGCGGTGTGGTGTGTTGCGGTGTAGTGTGTTGCGGTGTGACGTGTTGCGATGTGGTGTGTTGCGGTGTGACGTGTTGCGGTGTGGTGTGTTGCGGTGTGACGTGTTGCGATGTGGTGTGTTGCGATGTGGTGTGTTGCGGTGTGACGTGTTGCGGTGTGGCGTGTTGCGGGGTGGCGTGTTGCGGTGTGACGTGTTGCGGTGTGATGTGTTGCGGTGTGACGTGTTGCGGTGTGACGTGTTGCGGTGTGGCGTGTTGCGGTGTGGCGTGTTGCGGTGTGGTGTGTTGCGGTGTGACGTGTTGCGGTGTGACGTGTTGCGGTGTGACGTGTTGCGGTGTGGCGTGTTGCGGGGTGAAGTGTTGCGGTGTGGTGTGTTGCGGTGTGGTGTGTTGCGGTGTGGCGTGTTGCGGTGTGGCGTGTTGCGGTGTGGCGTGTTGCGGTGTGGCGTGTTGCGGTGTCACGCTCCTGTCATGCTCCCGTCACGCTCCTGTCATGCTCCCGTCACGCTCCCGCCCGCTCCCGCACGCTCCCGTCACGCTCCCGTCGCGCTCCCGTCACGCTCCACCACTCTCCCGCCGCTCCCGTCACGCTCCCATCACGCTCCATCACGCTCCCGTCACGCTCCCGTCGCGCTCCCGTCAAGCTCCCACCACGCTCCCGTCAAGCTCCCACCACGCTCCCATCACGCTCCCGTCACGCTCCCATCACGCTCCCGTCACGCTCCCGTCACGCTCCCGTCACGCTCCCGTCGCGCTCCCGTCAAGCTCCCACCACGCTCCCACCACGCTCCCGTCACGCTCCCACCACGCTCCCATCACGCTCCCGTCACGCTCCCATCACGCTCCCGTCACGCTCCCATCACGCTTCCCGTCAAGCTCCCACCACGCTCCCACCACGCTCCCGTCACGCTCCCACCACGCTCCCGTCACGATTCCGTCACGCTCCCGTCATGCTCCTGTCCTGCTCCCGTCACGCTCCCGTCACGCTCCCGTCACATTCCCGCCGCGCTTCACGGATGCCTCTGCATCGCCGTTCATTCCCCGCGTCTCGTAGGCCGCTGCTGCTGACAGGCAGCGAGAGTGACGGCGAGGACGGGGAGGGCGGCGCGGCTGGAGGCTGCACCCCGGGCTGGTCGGCCAAGAAAGCCAAGGCCAAGTCGAAGCAGAAGATGAAGAAGGCGCGGAAGATCCTGGCGGAGCGGCGCGCCGCTGTGCCCATCGTGTCCGTGCCGTGCATTCCTCCCCACAGGTGCGCGGTGTTACACGGCCGTCTCGGACAGATGTGCGATGACGGGGGTGGGGGCTGGCGGGAGAGGCGGGCGGGGGGGCATTTTAGGAGCCAGCGATAAGCCCTGGAGGCTGGAGGCGTGGGTTAGGCCCTGTACATATGGATCAATCGATGAAGTCCGCTCTCATCGACCGATCCTTATTGCGCGATAGTTCGGGGCTGGCCGAGTCACCATTGAAAAAGGAGCTGAATAGCTCAGGGGGTGGTTTTACTCAGATAAAATAAACATTCTCATTCTGAGGCCCGATTTAAAAACAATGGCGGATGCCCCCAAAAATGCCGGCCTCTGGAAGGTAAGAAGCCCCACCCCCTGGCGAGAGGAGCGTGCCCAGCGTGACGCCGCCAATTTACACCCCCAAGCCCTCGCCATCACCTCCCGGGCAGCGACACACACGTGGGAACACAAGGAAGAACAGCATATCTACAATCTTGATTTGAAGTGTTTCTTGACTGCAGGAATCAGTTTTTTCTTGCTGTGGTTGTCCCATCTGATGACGATTGCTTGTGTTGCGATCGAAATGTCGTGATCTATTATTTTTCTACCTACGTGACTTTACCGAAAGAGCCAAAGAGTAACATATATATACATTTTTTTTAGTTATTGTATTCATTGAGTAATGAGCTGGTAATCGGTAGAGTAAATGATACCTCATTAATTGGGATGCAAAAACAAAATCTTGCGTCTTAAGACAGTAATTGATTAGCCCAACTTTTAGTATGGGTTGGAATCTGGAGAAATGGAGGTGTGAGTTGGAACCCGGAGCTCTGATGCATGGCACTTAGAAACCCCGCTTATCAGCGGGGCAGTTTTGCCGGTGCCCTGATGCCGTGCGTTGCCGTGCCTTCGTTTACCGCCCTCCCCCCTACCTCGCTGACCCGCAGGCTGAGCAAGATCATTAGCCGCGTGTCCATGCAGCGCAAGAGCCAGTTCATGCAGCGCATGCACAGCTACTGGACGCTCAAGCGGCAGTCCCGCAACGGCGTGCCCCTTCTGCGGAGGCTGCAGTCCCACCTGCAGTCGCAGCGATCCATGGAGCAGGTAACGGCGGCTGCCCGTCAAGATTCACAGTGAACATTCGCTGAGCATCTAACACAGACGTTTTGGCGAACTGTCGCAATCCGCGGTCATCCGTTGCGCTTTGAAAATTGTAACTTATTTTTTTTTGCCGTAGTTTTTATTTTATTTTGTTTGTAGAGATTTAGTTTGGTCTGAACCTGCCATCCGCCCACGTCTTGGTTTTATTTCTCTGCGCGGTAGAGCAATGGATTGCCGTAGAGTCCGTCAAGCCTGACAAATAAAAACATATCTTCTTGGTATCAACCCCACGTTCGCCCCGATTAGGATTGGAACATAATAGAGGTTTTTTGGGGGGGATTAGAACGTAAATAAAAGTTCCACGTAAGTTGTAGAAATTGTAAAATTATCACGTGTCGCACAGCTCAATTTTACTTATCAGGATACTTGAACATTTTATTTTGTTGAATTGATGAATGAGTCGATGCCTTGTGGCTGCAAGGGCTGCTGGGTTGGCTCAGAATTCATGGTGTTGTGCGGGGACCGCTGAGGTCATGGGTTCAAACCCGGGTTGCGATGAAACCCCACCGGGTTCTCTTGTGCAGTGAGTCGCTGTTCTCGGCCTGGTCACCAGCGACTGCGCTCAAAAGCATCACGTAGAATAATCATTTCTGCACTTATTTGGCAAAAATTCCGGCTTTGAGAATTCAATATAGGTTTTGACTGTTATGTGACGAACGTGTAATCTGCAAACCACGAGGGTCGGAGGGAGCTCTGCGATAGCTGTTTCCGCGGGAGAAAGAAACCTGCGTGTGAATATCGTCATTGATTAGGCCAGCTCTAGCACGGTGTGTGTCCCCGTGTGGTCACGCATGTTGCTGCGTCTCTCGCGACGACGCGACACCGATACCGCAATTGGGATGACGCCCGAGGAAAAATGACAAAACACACCTCCGGCCGCGACTCACCAAATCTCACGGAGCGGCTCGGCCTCCTCACGCTCCCCTCCCCCCCCCCCTGTCGCCCCCCGGCCCGGCGTGACCCCAGCGCGAGCACCTGGGAGAGAAGAGGCACGCGCTGAAGGAGCAGCTCAAGTCGTGGCAGCGCCTGCGCCACGACCTGGAGCGGGCGCGCCTGCTCGTCGAGCTCATCCGCAAGCGCGAGAAGCTCAAGCGCGAACAGGTGGTGACCGTCGGCACGGCGACGCGAGCGCACGTCGGCACGGCGACGCGAGCGCACGTCGGCACGGCGACGCGAGCGCACGGCGACGCGAGCGCACGTCGGCACGGCGACGCGCCGAGTTGCGCGTGAGCCTTGTGTAGACACCGCACACTCAGCCGCCAATCCCCGTGCTCCGGGCCGTGTATGGTAATGGATCTGACGACCTTGAGTTGTATTCCCGCTCATGGAAAACTACGATGATTCTGTGAACCTGTCCTGGACCTCCCCTCGGTCGACTCGGCCTCACATGAGTATAAGATGCAATGTGTCAGCATTGCTACCGCGGAGACAGAGGCGGCCGTACGTGGTGTTGGCTACCCACCCTCCGCTTGTGCTGTGGCAGCACTTTCCCCAACAAGTCGGTTAAGACTACACAGGAGATCTTTGCCTTTGTGTGTGGTAGCACGCAGTAGTGTTTTTTTAATGTTCAACCGTGTCTGCTGTGTTGATATGTGTTCATGGGTAATAATACGTAATCATTAATGGGTAACGTGTCGTAAGATTTGATAATGTGTGTCCGTGCGGTGACGCGTGGTCGTGTGTGTGTCCCCTGTGGTGACACGTGGTCGTGAGTGTGTAGGTACGGTGACGAGTGGTCGTGTGTGTGTCCGTATAGTGACGCGTGGTCGTGTGTGTCCCCTGTGGTGACGCGTGGTCGTGTGCGGTGATGCCGGCGTGACGCCCGTCCGCGTGTTTCGCGCTGCGCAGATCCGAGCGCAAGAGGCCGTGATGGAGGCGCGGCTGATCCCGTTCGTCATCTTCCTACGCCGGACTCTGGAGCTGCTGCAGGAGCGAGACACGGGCAGCATCTTCTCGGAGCCCGTGTGCCTCGAGGAGGTGAGCGGGGAGTGGTGGGGGCCGCCGTCGTCGCATCGACGCGACGACAAGCGACTGTGGCTTTGGCAGGAGCACGGCGTTGCGCGGCGCTTTCTGATGCGCTGTGCGGCACGCCGCGTAGAGGCCGTCTGGAACGCCGCTCTTCCTTCCGATATTCTGAAGCCACTGGGAGCTATGATGTGCTTTAACTGTTTGTTGGTGTTGTAATTTAGTTTGTTGTCCTCCCCCCCCCCCCCCCCCCATTTAGCTCCGCACCTACAATTAGCGCAGTTGGCTATGTACATTCAAAAGAAGTTTAACATACATAGACTCACACGGAGACCGGTAGACTCACACAGAGACCAATAGACTCACACAGAGACCCACACAGAGACCCATAGACTCACACAGAGACCCGTAGGCTACATACGGTGCGAATGAAGTTCAACTTGCGTACCATCCGGGACGATGACCGACAGGGGAGAACGCATCCTAGCACAGCAACCACCGTGAAGTTGGAGCGACGATGTCAGTTCATGTACTGGAGTGAGATGTTGGGTCAGCAGCACTGTTCCCCGCATGATGGCAACGACTCGTTTGAGGCCTTCATCCAGCAGTGGATAGAACAGGTAGTATAGTGATTGGCGCACTGCGCTGCGAATCCGACGACCTGAGTTCGATTCCGGCGTAATGGCTAACATCGGTGGCTGTTATCTTAAACAGTCCTGGGCCTCCCCGAGGTCTACCCAGCGTAGCGTGTAAGCATTGGTGAGACTTGAGGCGGCCGGGGGTGGTGCTGGCCACCCCCCCCCCCCCTTTTGTGTGCTGTGCCGGCCTTCACGGATTCTCACGAGCAGCACTTGCCCCCGACAGTCTGTAACGGGCTACACGGGGGGGCTGAGGACCTTTGTCTCTGCCCTGCGTAGGTGTCGGACTACCTGGATCACATCAAAACCCCCATGGACTTCTCCACGATGCGGCAGCGCGTGGACTCGCACGAGTACCGCGGCATGGACACCTTCGCCGGCGACTTCCAACTCATCGTCAACAACTGCATGCAGTACAACGCCAAGGTGCGTGCGGCCCCAAAGAGCTGGCGGCGACCCGCAGAGGTGTCACTGCCGCAGAGAGCGCCGGTGTCAATGTTGAGTGCCGGGGTGTGTGTGTGAGTGTGTGTGTGTGGGTGTAAGGAGTTCACAAATCCTTAAAAGATCTGGATAAAGTCCCATCGGTGAGCTCCCCCGGGCAGGCAAGGTTGCGTTGGCTGGGTCATATAGCCCGCATGCCCAGTCACCGCATGCCTTAATAGCTTTTGTTCGGCCGGATTGAGGAGGCTAAATGGGCGCGGCAGGGGCTAGAAAACAGATGGAGTGATGTGGTACATGAGGATGTGGAGCTGAGTGGACTTGCCGATGACTGGTACCAGCGTTGTCAAGATCGGTCACTGTGGAGGAGGCTCGTGAAGGACGCTACTGGGCAGTTGGAGGCAGTCGCCCTCCAACAACAACGGAGAGTGGAGGAGCGACGCTCACAACAACAAGCGGAGTGCCGGGTGGCTAAAGCACAGCAAGTTGGCACAGTATTCATCTCAGACAGTCGACCCGTGGCACCTGGGTCTGCCCCGTGACCACCTGCCAACGGACGTTCGACACTTCACGTGGCCCCAACGTGCACATAGCCAGGCACAAGCGGCGTGGTGACGTCACCGCCACTTAGTAGCGAATGGCGGTTGTTGTTGTGTGGGTGCGGGGTGTGTGTGTGTGGAGAGTAGCGGTCAGCGCGCCACACTACCAACCCGGGACCCGATAGGATGCCTCGGCCTCAAATGAGTACCTGGTGCGGTGTCAACATCGTGTGCCGTGCCGGTCTTCAAAGGTGCTACTCGCTAGCAGCACTTGCCCCAACAGTCTGTTAAGGCTACACGGGGGATCTTTGTTTTTTGTGTGCCCAGGACACGATTTTTTACCGCGCGGCCGTGCGGCTCAGGGACCAGGGCGCCGTGATCTTGCGGCAAGCGCGAGCGGCAGCGGAGCGGATCGGCTTCAACTACGAGAGCGGAATGCACCTCCCCACGGCGCCAGCCGCTCCGTCCGCCCACGGTGGGGCACACGGGCACAGACACACACGCACAGACACACACGCACAGACACACACGCACAGACACACACACACAGACACACACGCACAGACACACACACACAGACACACACACAAACACACCGCACAGACACACACACACAGACACACACACACAGACACACACGCACAGACACACACGCACAGACACACACGCACAGACACACACGCACAGACACACACGCACAGACACACACACACAGACACACCGCACAGACACACACGCACAGACACACAGCACAGACACACACGCACAGACACACACACAGACACACACACAGACACACACCACAGACACACACGCACAGACACACACACACAGACACACACGCACAGACACACACGCACAGACACACACGCACAGACACACACGCACAGACACACACGCACAGACACACACGCACAGACACACACGCACAGACACACACGCACAGACACACACGCACAGACACACACGCACAGACACACACGCACAGACACACACGCACAGACACACACGCACAGACACACACGCACAGACACACACGCACAGACACACACGCACAGACACACACGCACAGACACACACGCACAGACACACACGCACAGACACACACGCACAGACACACACGCACAGACACACACGCACAGACACACACGCACAGACACACACGCACAGACACACACGCACAGACACACACGCACAGACACACACGCACAGACACACACGCACAGACACACACGCACAGACACACACGCACAGACACACACGCACAGACACACACGCACAGACACACACGCACAGACACACACGCACAGACACACACGCACAGACACACACGCACAGACACACACACAGACACACACACACAGACACACACACAGACACACACACACAGACACACACACACAGACACACACACACAGACACACAGACACACACACACAGACACACACACACAGACACACACAGACACACACACACAGACACACACACACAGACACACACGCACAGACACACAGACACACACGCACAGACACACAGACACACACGCACAGACACACAGACACACAGACACACACGCACAGACACACAGACACACACGCGCAGAAACGCGTGCGCGCAGAAGCGCACAGAAACACACATGCACAGAAACATGCGCACCTACTCAGAAATTGTGCTTACACACACACACGAAGACAAAGATTCCCCGTACAGCCTTAACATACTGTCGGGGCGAGTGCTGTTAGCGAGTAGCACCGAATTCGTTGAGGTCCAGGACCCGTTCAGATAATCGTCTCCAGTGTTGGTGGCCCTGAGCGGGAATCGAACTCGGGTAGCCGCGTTTGTAGCACAGCACACTAACCGCTACGCTACCGCTCCCCACACATTGCACGCACACACGCATTGTACACGGGGCTGCTGCGGCTCAAAGGGACGGGGAAACTGCGAGTTTCTCGGAGCCGGTGAACCGAGCGTCACTGCTCTCACGTACGTGTGTACGTTGAACTTGTTTCGTGCTGTGCGTAGCCAACCGTGCTAGTCGGAGGAGCTGGGGGGGAAGGACAACAAACTCAACACAACAACAACAACAACCAGCAATTCTAAAGAACTTCGTTTAAGCCACTGGGAGCATCATAGCTCCCAGTGGCTTCCTAACATCGGATGTGTTGCCGACGGCCACAGAAGCGCATCTGAAAGCGCCGCGCGATTTCAGGCTGGCCAAAAGCTGCTGCTGCGAGGATAACCACTGGAGTCTGCATGATGATTTTGCACGCTCCTCGACGAAATCATCAGCGAGGTGACGTTGTGGTTGATCTCACCAGCGTTTCTCCCCCCACCCTCCACCCCCCAACCCCCATCCCGGCACAGACCTCGTGGCGTCGAGGCGGGGGAGCAAGGCCGGCCGCGGTGACCGCTCCCTCCACCGGGGGGGCCCGCCGCAGAGCGAGCGCCACGGCGCCGCCGGCGGCGCCGCGTCGAAGCGGCGCCCGGGACGGGCGGAGGGGCCGCGGGTTCCCCGGTGCGGGGGCGGCGCCCCTCCCCCCACGACCCTCCCGGGGGGGACTCGCCGGGGCTCGGCCCGCTCGGCCTCCTCCTCTTCCTCCTCCTCATCCTCCTCCTCGTCGTCCACCTCTTCGCCGTCGTCTTCGTCCTCCGAAGACGAGGGCGGCGGCGGCGTCGGCGTGGAGGGGCCGGAGAGAGGTGGGTGCGTGGGCGCAGCGTGCGGAGCGCCGTCCGCGTTGTCGGCGTGCGCATCCCCACGCGCGCCTCTTTTCGGGACACCGCGCGCGAGTCTGCCGCGAATCCGCCGCGAGCGAGTCCGCCGCTCCCCACGCCGCTTGACTCGCGCTGGTCTTGTGCAGGCAGCGGGGGCAAGGGTCGAGCAGCGGCGCCGGGGCCTCGGGGCCAGGGGCTGCGGGGTCACGGCGGGGAGCGGGGTCACGGGGGGGAACGGGGTCGCGCCGGGGGTGGGGGTCGCGGGAGGGGTCGGGGTCGCGCCGGACGCCACGGCGGCAAGAGGCGGCTCGCTGACGGCGACGCCGGGTCCGCGGCAGCAGCAGCTGCAGCCTCCGTGGGTGAGTGGCTCCCGCACCGCACCACAGCACCAAGCCCCGTCACACCCGGGAGGACAGCAGCTGCAGCCTCCGTGGGTGAGTGGCTCCCGCAGCGCAGCGCATCGCACCACAGCGCACCGCACCGAGCCCCGTCACACCCGGGAGGACGTAGGTGCGCTCGTCTTTCTCCTAGCATGTTTGCGCGTGTTGGTTTTGCGTGTGTGCGACTCGTTGGTGAGTGGTCCCCGAAAGCATGTGTGTGCTTGCGCGTGCATGTACATGTGTATACGCGTGTAACAGTTAGCGAGCTGCACTACGAACCTGGCGACCAGGATTTGATTCATGCTCACGGACAACACCAGTGATAATTATCTGAACTGGTCCCGTTCCTGGGCCTCCCCTAGGTCGAGTCAGCCTCAAATGAGTACCTGGTGCGGTGTGTAAACATCGCCACTGGGGAAAGGTGGCTGGGCATAGTGCTGTTAAGGCGGGGGATCTTTGTCTTTTTACACGCTTTCTATTAACTCACTCTGTTGTTGTTGTCGTATCCTCAAATCTTTGTAACTCAATTTTAACCCACTTCCCAATGTCGTGTCGACTGCAAACTTGGTATACTTATGTCATAAAAATTTTAAACCATCTTTTTTATATGTTACTAGCTGTACTACCCGGCTTCGCCCGGGACTTGTATCCACCACGGCCGGCCGCCTTTGTCTCCCCAGTGGCGATGTTAATACGCCACACCAGTTACTCGTTTTGCGGCTGAGTCCCTCCCTCACCACTGTCCCTCCCTCACCACTCTCCCTCCCTCACCACTCTCCCTCCCTCACCACTCACGCACGGCCGCCTTTGTCTCCCCAGTGGCGATGTTAATACGCCACACCAGTTACTCGTTTGAGGCTGAGTCGACCTAGGGGAGGTTCAAATAATCGTCACCGGTGGTGGCCGTGAGCGGGAATGGAACTCGGTTCGCCGGGTTTGTAGCGCAGCGTAGCGTTAACCACTACACCCACCGCTCCTCACACACCACACACGCACAGACACACACACAGACACACACACAGACACACGCAGACACACACAGACAGACACACACACACAGACACACAGACAGCACGCTAACCACTACACTACCGCTCCCCACACACCACACACGCACACACACAGACACACACACAGACACACACACAGACACACACACACAGACACACACACACAGACACACACACACAGACACAGACAGCACGCTAAGCACTACACTACCGTTCCCCCTACACAACACACGCGCGCGCGTCCATAGGTACACATACACGCGCTTGCTGCAGACACACACGACTGTCAGGGTGCGTACGGCAGTAAACGACTGAAAAAAGAAAGCGGCAATGCTGCGCGAGGAACGCCTTAGACCTGCAACACATTTGTGTAATCCGAGCGTAAACACACAAACACATACAAACACATACACACACATACATACACACACATACACACAAACACATACACACACATACACACACATACATACACACAGACATACACATACACACAAACACACACATACATACACACAAAAACATAGACAATACACACACACATACATGCAGACACACAGACAGACACATAACACACATACATACACACACATACATACACATAAACACATCCACAGACGTACATACACACATACATACAGACACGCAGACATACACATAAACACATAAAAAAAAACCCACATACATACACACACACATACACACAAACACATACACACACATACATACACACATGCATACAGACACACAGACATACACAAACATATACACACATACACATGACCCGGCTTCGCCCGGGACTTGGATCCACCACGCCCGGCCGCCTTTGTCTCCCCAGTGCCGATGTTAATACGCCACACCAGTTACTCGTTTGAGGCTGAGTCGACCTAGGGGAGGTTCAAATAATCGTCACCGGTGGTGGCCGTGAGCGGGAATCGAACTCGGTTCGCCGGGTTGGTAGCGCAGCGTAGCGTTAAGCACTACACCCACCGCTCCTCACACACCACACACGCACAGACACACACACAGACACACACACAGACACACGCAGACACACACAGACAGACACAGACAGACACACACACACACAGACACACAGACAGCACGCTAAGCACTACACTACCGCTCCCCACACACCACACACAGACACACACACAGACACACACACAGACACACACACACAGACACAGACAGCACGCTAAGCACTACACTACCGTTCCCCCTACACAACACACGCGCGCGCGTCCATAGGTACACATACACGCGCTTGCTGCAGACACACACGACTTTCAGGGTGTGCGCACGGCAGTAAACGACTGCAATAATAAAGCGGCAATGCTGCGCGAGGAACGCCTTAGACCTGCAAGACATTTGTGTAATGCGAGCGTAAACACACAAACACATACAAACACATACACACACATACATACACACACATACACACAAACACATACACACACATACACACACATACATACACACAGACATACACATACACACAAACACACACATACATACACACAAACACATACACAATACACACAGACATACATGCAGACACACAGAGACACACATAACACACATACATACACACACATACATACACACATACATACACACACATACATACACACAAACACATACACACACGTACATACACACATACATACAGACACACAGACATAGACATAAACACATAAAAAAACCCACATACATACACACACAGACATACACACAAACACATACACACACATACATACACACATACATACACAGAGACAAACACATACACACAAACACACACATACATACACACAAACACATACACAATACACACACACATACATGCAGACACACGGACACACACATAACACACATACGTACACACGCATACATACACAGAAACACATACACACACATACATACACACACACATACATGCACACAAACACATGCACACATGTACATACACACATACATACAGACACGCAGACACACACATAAAGACATACAAAAAAACCGACATACATACACACAAACACATACACACACACATACATACACACATACATAGAGACACACAGACATACACATAAACACATACACACATACACATGACCCGGCTTCGCCCGGGACTTGGATCCACGATGGCCGGCCGCCTTTGTCTCCCCAGTGACGATGTTCACACACGACAGCAGTTACGCGTTTGAGGCTGAGTCGACCTAGGGGAGGCCCAGGTCCGTTTCAAATAATCGTCAGCGGTGGTGGGCGTGAGTTGGAATGGAACTGGGGTCGCTCAACCAGCTTAATGACTATTTGTACAAAGAACATATAAAGAATCGATTATAATAACCAGGCTACAGTCCACATTATAGACTGGCAGTACACGCACTCAGCTTCATAAGCAGGCTAGAGTGTACATGATAGAGTGGCAGTACGCTCACCGAGTTTAATAAGCAGGCTACAGTCTACATGATAGACTGGCAGTACGCTGACCCAGCTTAATGACTATTTGTACAGTGAACATTTAAGTAATCGATTGTTGGCGCGTTCGGTTTAAAAGTAATATAAATTGCACACATTGTGGTGGGGGTGGAGTGAATAGTACGAAAAACTTTGATGAATTTACCTCAGAGTGGCGTGGTGGGTGTCGAGGCCTAGTAGCGTGCAGAGCCTGCGGCCTCGCCAAAATTGTCCAGCCGGCAAAGGCAGGGTACGGGTGGCGTGCCTTCCCCCCCCCCCCCCCCTCAGCGCTCCAACAATACTGTGTAATGGCTATTATTTAATTATTTACGGAGCCTATGAAAGTGGCGAAGGCGTGGCTAGCCGTTGGCAGGGGCAACTGCCGTCCAATGAAACTGCAGCCCTTGGCGAAGGCGTCGCTAGCCGTTGCCAGGTCCAATGAAAGCGGCGAAGGCGTCGCTAGCCGTTGCCACGGGCAACCGCCGTCCAATGAAAGTGCGTATGGTCCGAAATCCACACACACAGACAGACATGCACGATTTTATATATATAGATGCTTTGCCTTGGGTCTAATTGTCCATGCTCAACTGACGATGGCTGTGAATCACCACTTTCCCCTACGTTATGGCAAGCCTCGGGGCCATTTCAATAAAGCGTGTTTTTAAAAAAGTATTTTTAAATATTACTTATTGTATATTTGTTCACCTGTGTGCACCGGTAGATGTGTGTGTGTTCAGCGTTTGTGCATCTGTACATGCCTGTGTCTTTGCGCGCTCAGGAATGGTTATGCCCCTGCACGTGCGTGCGCACGCGGCCTGCGCGTGTCTGCGCGTGTCTCCACGTGCCCCCGTGTGTGCCTCCGGGTCCCCTGGAAGCGCACCTAGCCTGGCGCAAGCGGCGCAGTGACGTCGTCGTCGTAACTTAACGGCGGTGGCGGCCGTCGTCGTTGCGTCCCCCCCCCCTCCCGCAGGCGACGGGGGCGAGCGCGTGGGCGGAGCCTCGCGGGGGCTGCTGCTAGGGGACGACGACGGGGGGGGCTCCCTGCTGGGGCCGGCGTCCCTCGGGGGGGGGCCGCCGTCGCCGGGAGGCGGCGGCTGCGGAGGCGGCGGCTGCGGCGGCGGCGCCGGCGGCGGAGGAGGAGGCGGAGGTGGCGGAGGCCGCGCGTCCGACGTGGGACGCCGAACCTTCGTGCTCTTCAGCAAGAAGAGCAAGCCCTTCCCCCTGCAGCACCAGCAGCAGCAGCAGCAGCGCCGGTCAGATGGTCGCGAGCGGCAGAGACGAAAAGACCCCACCGTGTGGAATCTCCCTTCCTCGGTCCATTAGGGACTCTGAGTCTGTTTAACACAGAGCCGGCGGGGCTTTCGTGACCAGTGTTATCCATCATAGAGGTTTGTTTTGGGTTAAATCGCCTAAATATAAATGTGTCATTAAATCCACCGCCACCTGACACGGCCAATTTGTAATGGGTTTGTCACGTACACAAAGCGTGGCAATTCGTTACTCGTTCAGCACACCGGTGAGTTGGAGAGGAAACCACAACATTTAGAATTTGCCCGAAGGCGGCCAGCCTTGGATCTGGCCACAGCACAAGCCCCAAGAGTCTGTTTAGGCTATGGGGGGTGGGAGTGGGTCTTTGAGCGCAAGCGCGCGCACACACACACACACGTGTAGCCTTAATAGACTGTAGGGGAAAGTGCTGTTAGCGAGCACCTATGAAGGCCGGCACGGCACACGAGGGGGTGGGTAGCCAACACCACGCCCGACCGCCTTTGTCTCCCAAGTGACAATGTTCACACATCGCACCAGGTACTAATTTGAGGCTGAGTCGACCTAGGGGAGGCCCAGGACTGGCTCAGATAATCGTCACTGGTGTTTGCCTTCAGCGGGAATCGAACCCGGGTCACTGGTATCTTAGCGCAGCGCGCTAACCGCTACACTACCGCTCCCCATGCACACACAACAACAACAACAACCGCCATTCGCCACTAAGTGGAGGTGACGTCACCACGACGCTTGTGCCAGGCCATGTGCACCTTGAGGCCACGTGAAGTGTCGAATGTCTGCTGGCAGGAGGTCACGGGGCAGACTCAGGTTCCACGGGTCGACTGACTGAGATGACTGGCTGATGCACCACCTGTGCCCCCTACTGTGCCAACTTGCTGTGCTTTAGCCACCCGGCGCTCCGCTCGTTGTTGTGAGTGTCGCTCCTCCACCCTCCGTTGTTATTGGAGGGCGACTGCCTCCAACTGCCCAGTAGCGTCCTTCACGAGCTTCCTCCACTGAGGCCGATCTTGACACCGCCAGTCATCGGGAAGTCGACTCAGCTCCACATCCCCCCGTACTGCATCAGACCATCTCTTCTCCAGCCCATATTGTGGCCGTTTAGCCCCCTCCATGCGGACAAACAAGCTGCTTGGGCATGCTATGGCTGGGCATGCGGGCTACATGACCCAGCCAACGCAGCCTTGCCTGCCAGAGGAGCTCACTGATGGGAATGTGTCCGGATCTTTCAAGAATTTGTGAGCGCCTCACACAATCCGGTCTGGTTAAACCCAGGATGGATCGTAGGCAAGCCAGCGTGAAGGTTTATAACCGGTGCAGATGTTCCATTAAAGGGGTCCACCTTTCACAAGCGTAGAGAAGGGAGGGCATGACTGGCCGAGAAGACCCGAAGCTTCATGCAGAGCGACATACCAGGTAGCTTCCACACAGCGTTACGCAGCCGATGAAAAGACAATGCCGCCCGACTGATTCAAACGAGTAGATTTAGCCACGCTATCGCCGATGTAATTTGCGTAAAGTGCACGCGCACGCAATGCCTCGACCGTACGAATGTTCACCGGTGAGCCGTCGACGACGCCGCGTTGATTCCCGCTTGACCCCGTGGCGCAGGCCTGGACGTCCCCCCAAGCACCGTGAGTCCGGCGGAGCGGCGGGGCCGCCGGCGGGCCCCGGGCCGGGCCAGGCCTCGTCCTCGTCGTCCACCTCGTCCGTGGGCGGCTCGGGAGGGCCGGGGTGCGTCCCCGCCGGCGCCGCGGCCGCGGCCTCCGCGCCCCCGGGCTCCGCACCGGGCCCTCGGAAGCGCCCTCGCAGCAGCTCCAGCTCGGAGAGCGACAGCGACGGGTCGTCATGCCGACTCTCGCACGCCGGTACCGCCCTCGCCAGCCACAATCACACCCGCACACACACCGTCGTCACGCACGCACACGCACGCTGTCGTCACACGCGCGCCGGCATCACGCGCGTACCGTCGTTACACACGCACACACCCACCTCCGTCACACACACACATGCACCGCTCTCTTCACCTCCATCACCACTGGCGACGCTGCGTTCACAACAGAGCCGTACTCCTTTGCACTCCTCCACGCCCGTGCCGTCCATGCGTCTAGGCGCAGACGAGGGCTTCGAGTGCATTGCCCAGGACGCCAACACGCAAAGCTTCCTGGTCTACCGGCACAAGCAGAGCAGCTCCGACTCGGAGTCCACCACCAGCTCCTCCAGCAGCGCCGCCACCGACAACACGAGGCACGTGCGGCGCGCGCGACCGTCGCGGAGTGGCGGCGGAGTGGTTAGCGCGCTGCACCGCGAAGCCGGCTGGCCCGAGTTCGAATCCTTGCCGGGGGTAACGTCCGAAACGGTCACTCCTGGCCCCCCTGCCACTTTTACCAACCCACGTGACGAAATACGGTCAAATCAACTCGCCTAAGCAACGTGGCGTTGGGGGAGGCCTTCATCTGGCAATGGTTTGACGACCATTCATCCGGCCAGGTGGCGTCGCAGTCGAGTGAGCGGCTCGCCCCATCGCAAGGTGGCGAGTTCAACTCTCGGGTTTGGTGGTCGATAAAACGGAGTGCCGCCGTGCGGGGGACTTGAACGGCGGTTGTTGACCTGTGGCCCGGGCTTCTCTCTCCCCGTGGCACCACAGCTCTTGGGTTACCGGTGTCGCTGGCGCCGTCTCAAGCCTCTTGCCGCATGGCGCCCAGCAACGTGACGCCCGCTCGCCCGCCCACTTGTTGGCGTCTCTGTCTCTGCGTTTCTGCAGTGCGTCCCCAGACAAGCAGAGCCGAGGCAAGGCCAGCTTCTCTCGGGTGAACTTCACCGAGGACAGCAGCGACGAGACCTCGGGCTCCGACAACGAGACCGCCGGGGGCGCCGGCGGCGGCGGCGACTCTGGTACGCGCGGCGCATAGGGGCAGGAGGAGGAGAGAGGAGGAGGGGGAAGAGGAGGTGGAGGAGGAGAGGGGCAGGAGGAGGAGTAGAGAGGGGGGAGGAGGAGAGGGAGAAGGAGAGGATGAGGTCAAGGTGTGCCGGTCAGTGTCGTGGCTCAAATTTGAAAAATCACCCACAGATTGAGTGTGTTGAACTTCTGGTACGCACGTGCCTGGTATCACGTTTAGAAAACGTTGAGCAATCATTGCCTCCTGAGGCTTTGCTGGGTAAACAAGTGTAACAACAACAAATAATTGTAGCACTAATAACAATGCTGGGCTCCAGGGCACGGTTGGGTGAACCCACCTCTCCTAAAGTGTCTGCCCGGTCAGCGTGGAAGGGCGGGAAAGCGCCCTCTGGAGTTCCCTCCGGTGGAGGAATCTTCCACCGGCAATGGTGCGAGCGAGAAAAGGGCTGCGCCTTTACCTTTACCTCCTTTAACAGTGGGTTGGAGGGGGGGGGACTCCTGCGCCGCACCACAACACACCGCACCACACCGCGTCGCAACACGCCGCACCACGCCACACGATGTCGCACGACGCCACCGCACGACACCACCGCACGACGCGCCGCTGAGTGTCGCGGTGCCGAGCATGGCTCCTGCCGTGCCGTCCCCGCAGGTGGCAAGGGGCTGCCGTGCGCCAGCTGGGACTACGACGACGACGACGACGACGACACCCCCCTGGAGGCGCTTGACCTCGTGTGGGCCAAGTGCCGTGGCTATCCCTCGTACCCGGCCCTGGTGAGCGGGTGGGGGGGGGCACCGCGTGGGCCCGCGTGCGCGCATATGTGTGTGTCTGTGTGTACGCGTCCACTTGTGTGCGTGTGTACTTGTGCGCTTGTGCGCGCGTGTGCGTGTGCATGCTGTGCCGGTCTTCGTCGGTGCTCGTGAAGAGCGCTTACCCTAACAGCCTCTTCAAGGCTTTACCGGTGGCGGGGGGGGGGGGGTCTGTTCGACTCACTCGTTTTGTTCCATTCGTTCCTCGTTAATCGTTTTTTTGTTGATCCCTTTTCTCCTGCTGACATCTCCATTTCATTTGACTGCGTTCCGGAAACCGTCGTTGTCGCGACGTTTGCCGTCAAGATTTTTTTATTCGGTGAATGGGTTTGCGTTTGGGCGGACGTTTGTCGCGGGGTTTACTCTGTCCGAATTTTAAACGACTCGGCATTCTGCGGTGTTTGCCAGCTGTGACCGCCGTTTACGACGCTTGAGCCCGCATCGCAACGCGTCACGATGTTGTCGCGACGCTGCGCCCCCGGCCGTAATTCGTTGCCGTTGGCTTCCCGCGTTTGTTTGGAGCGACCTCCCTCACGTGGGGGGTGATGGCGTTCGTGCGTCTGTGTGTCCGTGCGTATGTCTGTGTGTTCGTGCATGCGTGCGTGTGTCTGTGTGTGTGTGTGTCTGTGCGTGCGTCTGTGTGTCCGTGCGTGTGTGTCTGTGCGTGCGTCTGTGTGTCCGTGCGTGCGTCTGTGTGTGCGTGCATCGTAGATCATCGACCCCAAGATGCCGCGCGAAGGCTTCCTGCACAACGGCGTGCCCATCCCCGTGCCGCCGCTCGACGTGCTCAAGCTGGGCGAGACGCGCATCATGGAGGCCACGGAGCCCCTCTTCCTTGTCCTCTTCTTTGACAACAAGCGCACCTGGTACACACACACCTGGCACACACAACACCTGGCACCACACCTGGTACACACACACATGGCACACACACCTGGTACACACACACATGACACACACACCTGGTACACACACACCTGGTACACACACACCTGGTACACACACACCTGGTACACACACACCTGGTACACACACACCTGGTACACACACACCTGGTACACACACACCTGGTATGCACGAGGAGCCACGGGGAGACCACCCCAGGCCGGGGGGCGACGGGGCAGTTGAACGTCACCCCTGTTGAGTCTCCCGCCCCGGTTGTTCCCTGGCGTGAGACCGAGGCAATTCCACGCCGCCTGCCGTCAAACCTCGCGATGACGACGACGACGTTGTTCTTATTCGCGGTCGAACCGTCAATCTGCGTGGTACAGCAGCAGGCTCCGTGTCTTACTGTGGAATGGCGCTACAGAGCACACATTCTGCCTCAATTGAACCTTGTGGCAGGACCCCGGGGTCCCAAATAAACAGAAGTCAAAAACCGCGCACAAAAACGCCGCGACTCGCCTGGCGCGGATCATTCTGTTGTCATTCTGTCGTGTCGTCCAAGCGCAGTAGCGAGGACAAATGCGCAGAAGAAACAAAACTTTGAAACTTTGATTAGCGCGTCGTGTCGAGCTCGTCGAGAGGAATAGATCGCCGTCTCGTTCGCCTTCAACAGACATAGAATGACGTCGCAATGCAGTTGATGCGAGAGCCGGGGGCTCATGGGACCCCGGGGTCCCGCCAAGAGGTTCAGTTGGAGTCTTGCTGCTGCTGCTGCTGCCAAATCTGGGGTGCAGCACCCAGTTCCATCCTCACTGCCGCACACGACAGAGTGAAGCAGACGAGCTGATTGATGATCCCACACTCACCGACTCACTCGCTCACTCATCGGTGGGCAGCCGCCTCCTCCTCAGCGCTCCTCTATCGCTACTACCGTGGTCACGGTTCCTGTGAACTTCCCCATTGATTCTTCCACCCAAGCTTAGGGCTCCACCAGACGCTCGCTATTTTGTGTCATCCACCACACCGTGCGCACTCATCATCACACTCACCCACTCGCTTATCCACTTCCACACCCGCCAAATCACTCGCCCACCCACCCACTCACCCACCCACCAAGTTACTCACCCACCCACTCACCCACCCACAAAGTCGCTCACCCACCCACCCACCCACTGATCCACCCACCCATCAAGGCACTCACCCATCCACCCACTCACAGATTCACCCACTAAGGTATTCACCCACCCACCCACTCACCAAGGCACTCACCCACTCACTCACCCATCCACTCAGCCACCCACTCACCCACCCACCAAGTCACCCACCCACCTATTGATCCACCCACCCGGCAAGGCACTCACCCATCCACCCACTCGCAGATTCACCCACTAAGGTATTCGCCCACCCACTCACCAAGGCACTCACCCACCCACTCACCCACTCACCAAGGCACTCACCCACCCACTCACCCATCCACTCAGCCACCCACTCACCCACCCACCAAGTCACCCACCCACCCACTGATCCACCCACCCGGCAAGGCACTCACCCATCCACCCACTCACAGATTCACCCACTAAGGTATTCACCCACCCACTCACCCACTCACCAAGGCACTCACCCATGCACTCACCACACTGCAGGTCACTTCTATTCCCTTTCTGCTGTTTTCCCTCACACTGCTCTCATTTGGAATTCCCTCCCATCGTCTTTTTCACCAACCTCAACAAACCCATTCACCTCTTTGTCTATTCCACTTTTTTTTTCGTAATTTACTCCGCTTTATTGATGTCCAAACGCAGACGGAGCTTTACAGCTCGCACCGTGGGGGAGACGGGACAATAACAAAAGGACGAATGCGGAACCTCGAGTTGGGAGCATTCTCAGGGCGTCTCGTCTTAAGTCGCCGGCGTGAATCCTGCCGCACGAGCGCGCCGTCTGCGGGCAGTCTTGAGCTTGCACTTCAAATGTGTGTGTGTGTGCTACCACGGTGTTCCCTTCCTGTGCGGTCAGTGCCTTCTGCACCGTGTCATCTTGCCGCGTCATGCCCTGTCATGTGCGAGTGTGTGGGGAGCGGTGGTGTAGCGGTTAGTGCGCTGGTGACGGTTATCTGAACCGGTCCTGGGCCTCCCCGAGGTCGACTCGGCCTCACATGACTACCTGGTGTGGTGTGTAAACATCGCCACTGGGGAGACAAAGGTGGCAGGGCGTGGTGCTGGCCCCCACCCCCTCATGTGCCCTGTCAGCCTTCATATGTGCTGCTCGCTAACAGCCCTCGCCCCAACAATCTGTATGGGTATAGAGGGGAATATTTTTCCCTGCTGCTGGTGGTGGAGATGCTGTTGGTGATGCTGATGGTGGTCGTGATGTTGGTGGAGTTGGTGGAGATGCTGGTAGTGATGATGGTGATGGTAGTGGAGGTAATGATGATGGTGGTAATGATGATGGTGGTGGTGGTGATGATGATGATGGTAATGATGATGGTGGTGGTTGGTGATGGTAATGATGGTGGTGGTGAGGATGATGGTAATGATGGTGATGGTGGTAATGACAGTGGTGGTAATGATGGTGGTAATGATGGTGGTGGTGATGATAGTGGTAGTTGATCATGGTGGTAATGATGATGTGGTGGTGGTGATGGTGGTGGTTGATCATGGTGGTAATGATGATGTGGTGGTGGTGGTGATGGTGGTAATGATGGTGGTAATGATGATGGTGGTAGTGATGGTGGCGGTCATGCTGCCGTGCGTACGCGACACGGGGCCACCTTTCTCATCGTCCCCTCCGTGCGCCGTCGGCCGCGACGCTGCCCTCGTGTGCCACCCCCCCACTGCGTGCGCGCAGGCAGTGGCTGCCCCGCTCCAAGCTGGTGGCCCTGGGCGTGGAGCAGGCCATCGACAAGGCCAAGATGCTGGAGGGACGCAAATCCAACATCCGCAAGTCGGTGCAGGTGGCGTACGAGCGCGCCATGCTGCACCGCAGCAAGGTGACGCGGGGTGACCCCACGTCCGACTCCAGCGACTCGGACTGACGCCCGACCCCCCCCCCCACCCACCGCGCGGCGTCTCGCTCCACGGATGTCGTCACCGCCACGTGGCGGAGAAGGGGGGGGGAGAAGCGGCGGTGGCGACGCTCGTGCATCGCCGTCGCCACCTGCACCTCCTCCGCCGGCGACGACGACGCCCGAGCGACCGCGGCGGGGCGAAAGCCTTCGGGGGATTCTTTTCCACCCCGATGCAAAATGTCTCGGAAGTGCCGCACGCAACTCCACGTCGTGCGGTGGAGGTGGCGGACCAGGGCGGGGCGGGGGGGCCGGAGACCGACGTCGATGAAAGGATTCGGGGGCTGCCAAGGCACCCCCCTCGCCCCCGTGTGTGCGTGTGAGCACCCGCGAGGAACGAGAGGGCGAATGAAGCGACCACATCCTCCGGGGCGGCGGCGAAACAGCCGAGCCGGCGAGCCCCGGTTGGGAGCGGCCCGGACGCCGGAGTGGAGAGCCGTCGGCGCCGGAGCGGCCGTGCTTGGCGTGCGGTCGAGCGGCCGTGGAGCGAAGCGGCGCGGAGCAAGCGTCGCTCCGATGGAGGAGCGGCGGCGAGTCCGGAACGGGGTGGCCGGTGGATCGAGGGCGCGGACGGAGGCCGTTGCGGTCGGGACGGTGACGGGGGCCGGAGCCGATGGAAGAGAAGCGGCCGGACCGAGCGGGCCGCGGCGGGCGTGGGCGCTTGCCGGGGCCGGCAGGTCGTCCGGACGACGTCGATTTGCCGGGGCCGGAGCGGACCACGAGCGGCCGTGGCTGCGGAGCCCCCCCCTTCCTGCAAGGCGGGAGCAGGGGGGGGCCGCGGGCCGCGTCTTGGACCGGACGCTCGTCGCGCCGCGTACGTCGCCCCGTTGGTGCCGCGTTTAGTTTCCCCGGCTGTGGCGTCGCGAGGGTGTCCCGGCGGTGGCCGCTCCACACTGACCGGTCCCCGTGTTTCCGTCCCCACGGCGCGGACTTCAATAAATCGTGCTCCTCGATGGTGCAGCCTCTTGCGGTTTCTTGCCGGTTCACTCCTGTGGGTTCATGCGGTTCACTCCTGTGGGTTCATGTTCACTCCTGTGGGTTCATGTTCACTCCTGTGGGTTCATGTGGTTCACTCCTGTGGGTTCATGCGGTTCACTCCTGTGGGTTCATGCGGTTCACTCCTGTGGGTTCATGCAGTTCACTCCTGTGGGTTCATGCGGTTCACTCCTGTGGGTTCATGCGGTTCACTCCTGTGGGTTCATGCAGTTCACTCCTGCGGGTTCATGTGGTTCACTCCTGCGGGTTCATGCGGTTCACTCCTGCGGGTTCATGTGGTTCACTCCTGCGGGTTCATGTGGTTCACTCCTGCGGGTTCATGCGGTTCACTCTTGTGGGTTCATGCGGTTCACTCCTGTGGGTTCATGCGGTTCACTCCTGTGGGTTCATGCGGTTCACTCCTGCGGGTTCATGTGGTTCACTCCTGTGGGTTCATGCGGTTCACTCCTGTGGGTTCATGCGGTTCACTCCTGCGGGTTCATGTGGTTCACTCCTGCGGGTTCATGTGGTTCACTCCTGCGGGTTCATGTGGTTCACTCCTCCGGGTTCATGCGGTTCACTCCTGTGGGTTCATGCGGTTCACTCCTGTGGGTTCATGCGGTTCACTCCTGTGGGTTCATGTGGTTCACTCCTGTGGGTTCATGTGGTTCACTCCTGTGGGTTCATGCGGTTCACTCCTGCGGGTTCATGTGGTTCACTCCTATGGGTTCATGCGGTTCACTCCTGTGGGTTCATGTGGTTCACTCCTGTGGGTTCATGTGGTTCACTCCTGCGGGCTTCTCTCGGGGCTCGTGGAGCCAAAACGAAGGCACTCCGCCGGCACGGTGCAGAGTGCGGGAGGCTCAGCGGGAGGTTTCGGTGCCCAAGCCACACTGCTGTTGAACATTTCGTCTGAACTCACAAGTGTGCGTGGAGATGTCTGTTCTCAGGGCGATTCTGCATCTGTGCTGTGATCACCTGCGCTTCATTGAACTGTCAATGTCCATACTCTTTGGTTCTTTCGGTAAAGTCACGTAGGTAGAAAATACAATAAATCTCGACGTTTCGGGCGCAACACAAGCGTCCGTCATCAGGTGGGACAACAGCAGCAAGAGACAATTGCTGACGTGGGCAAAAGGGGCTGCTGCACGTGACTTTACCGCAAGAACCAAAGAGTGTGGATCCCTGCAGTCACGAAAGCTTCAGATCGCGACTGTCAACGTCCCTCGCCGACACTTGCTTCTGCTGTCACCGCCCCACCCGCTCCAAACCCTGGTGCCTCTGATGCGACCGGAACACGCCGAGTGCACCGCGTGGCGTGGGCCGAGCCGCCAGGGTGTGGAGGCGGCGGAGGAGGCTGCGTGGCGACGCCAAGCGGCGAGGACTTCGTGGCCGCGACGTCGCCGGGGATTCTCAATCCAGGGATGCGCTCCTGTCAATCCCTTATCGGTGCCGACTTTATTACAGGCCAATTCGGACCTCGTCAACGTTCATCCGACAAAGTCCCATCACGAGGGAGAAAGAGGAACGCCGTGTGGACCTGAATTTTTGTATTTCCCTGTACAAGAATACGGGTAAGCCGTATGGGTTGACGGATATGGGGATGGATTCTTGAATCCATCCTTTGTGCGGTGCTCATGACTTGAATTGGTCAAAGCTCGGCTGTCCGTTTTTTATTTTAATGTACCAAGTAAGGGGCCGTCCATAAATGACGTCACGCACCTGCGGGGGGGGGGGGGGTCAGACATTTGTGACGATGTGCGACGAGGGGGGGGGGGGGAGAAATGGGACGTCACATCAAAATGCGCAACTTAAAATAAATAGACAACACGTTCTACTTAATTAAATAGACTTTTTAATAAATGTTTTTTTTTACAACAGAGTGCAGCGCCACATTAAATACGCACTACAATGACACTAGTTTAAAGCGATTTGAAGCATGTTTTATTTTCAAAATGGAAATATGGTTTGGGGGGCGGGGGCAGAGCTTTGTGACGTCATATTTGAGGGTGGAGGTCTGACTTTTTGTGACGCCGTGTGACGGGGGGGGGGGTCAAAAATCGTCCAAAATTGCGTGACGTCATTTATGGACGGCCCCTAAGGCCCCACCACTGAGCTGCAACGAAGTCGCCTCTTTCAGAGGCCGCCCTGGCAGCAGCAGCAGCTCGGCGTCAGTGGCGGCTCGTCACCGCGGTGGAGACGTCCCCCCCCCCCGGTGTTGCAGCGTTTCCCACCCTGTGCCCCGACCCGGACACCTGTGGGGAAGAAGAGCGTTATAGCTCATCGGATTCCTCCTCCCGCACTGTGAATAATGATTCTGATTCTGAAGCAACGCGGCTCGGGACCCCCCCCCCCCCCCCCCCGTGACGCTCTCCTCTGGGATGGATTGAAGAGCATTGCGATTCCCTTGCAGCCGCAGTGACCAGCGCGGTGAAGTATGGTCAAAACAACCCGGACAGCTGAGTCTCCGTCCGGAGGCGGCTATCTACGTTGTTTTTAATTGCACATTGTAGATATTTAAACAATTTATATTCATAATGTCATGACCAGAGAAACGTCACGGTACCAGAATTATCTACGTGGATTTACCGTTGATCCACGACTATCCGGCACGCGATTATCCGGCTCCCAACATTATTCGGCGGTCGCGGGCCGCTCCGGCAAAAGCGGCAAAATCGATCCAAAGGCCGTTGTAACGAGTGCGGCTATCGGCATCGCGTGCGTGACACAACAAGTTGGTGTGCTCGATGTCAGTGTTACATATTACATACGGTACATTATACACTACATACGACTTGACAATAAAAATACTGCACCGTGTACATCACCCCGTCATGCAGTCTTCGAGATTGGAGTGGTAAGTTACCGTACAGTAAATAGTCACTTCTTACAGGATATTTATTCCTGTCTAAGTGTCTGTTGTTTATGCCAATTGCACACAAAACAACATAGAACAACCTAAAAACCATGACGTCATACAAATTGTGCAAACATAAGCTATTGTTAATAACGAGGATGTGATTATCTGGCGTTTTTAGTAAGCCCGGCACGCCCCTCGCCCCCTCGACAGCCGCCGGATGATCGATGATCGCCCCCGGAGCTCTCCGACGCACAACCGCGGTGCTGAAGCAGCAACTCGGTGCTGAAGCAGCAACTCGGTGCTGAAGCAGCAACTCGGAAGCACGTTTTGTTTCGCGGGACCACCCGAATTGAGTTGGTTGCTTGGGGCGTTGGCGGGAATGACGACCACCACAATGTCCACGCGATCTCGCCCGGCCAGACAGACCCCGCTAGTCCTGGATTCCTTGTTTTGGACGTGTAGTAAGTATATATGGAGGCTTGACGACAGGATCGGAGGCACACTTATTTATTACACCAACACATTTATTACAGGTCACTTGGCTACAGGGATTCTCGACAGCTAACCCCTCTAACCTATACCAATTCCTCCACTACGGGACTAGGGGAGGCTATCTGTCCCAGCTTGGTTAAGCTGGGATCCCGGCTCCCTGAGTCACCAGACCAGCTTCGTCTGGACTCTCGGGGCCACGCCACCGGCTTGCCCTGGTCGGCCCTTATAAGGACAGCGAGCCAGGGGAGCTCTGGGGCCTACACTAGCTGGTCTTCCGTCTTCTCTGGTTTAAGCTGAGTCCCGACCTCGAGCCCTCGAGCTCATCACCTTTTATAGGACTCGCCCCCGAGGGGGGGCCCGTGGGGGATACACATGCGGACGTCGGTGCGAGCGCCACCCTTGTGTACGGCCGTAACCCCGCCCCTTGTGTTTGTTGGCCATCCGTGGCCATGCATAATCACACCTCAACATTCGTAGCCATGCGCAATTACACCTCTACATCACCCCCCCCTGTACAGCTCGCAGCCGTCCCTGGCTGCAAAAAAAATCAGAATAAAGGTGCATCCCTCACGAAAACCCCGTGTGTGTGCCTCGCGTAATTTTTAACAAGAACAAGAGAACCTTAACAAGAACAACAACAGGAAGAGAGAGAGAGAGAAAAAAAAAATAACCCGACGCACCCCCCCCGAATAAATACCCCAAAACCAACATATATACACACACTCCGGACGCCACCCCTCCCATTGTCCGCAAGGCCCCCCAACGGCCGACCTCACAATAGTCTGCGTGTTTTGGCGCGCGTTCTCGCGGCGGGCCCGTCACAAGGGCCCGTCCTGGCACGCTCAGTGACGGTTGTTGACGGTCCGGGTGCAAGAGAGTCAGGCGTCGCTGCCGAGTGACCCCCGACCCCTCCGGGAGGGGTTGGTGGGTGTGGACCCGTCACTCCTGTTGCGCCTGGGGACGGAACAGTTGATGTCGGGTTAGGCGAGTGCAGCGACGTCGGGGAGTCGGCGGAACCCTCACACGTTTGGCCATGCGTGTGTGTGTGTGAACCACGGGGCGGCGCAATGAATGGTTTCAACCTTGAGGGGTGCACATACCACCGGCGCCTCCCCCATTTGACGCGAACACATTGCGGCCGCAAGACCTGTACGACCTCCACTGGCCCCCGCCACGGCCGTACCAATTTTGACGAGGTTGCCAGCGGCACCTGGGGACAGTGCAACCACGCCCTGTCCCCTGGTTTCCATTTGACCACCTGCACCCGCCCCAACCGAAGCCTCTCGTTCGCCTTCTGGCGGAGTTCAGAATTTTGCACGGCCGCTTCCCGCGCCTCAGACAATTGAGCGATGTTAAATTTAACGTGTTCGGACAAATTAGACTTCGCCTGGGGCGCCGAGAGCTTCAGCTGGGTCGCCACAGGGGGGTTAACTTCGCGCCCATACATTAAAAAGAAAGGGGAAAATCCGGTGGCCGCATGGGGAGCCATTCTGTAGGCCTGCAACACACCGGCTATGCGGAGGTCCCAATCCGTCTGGGATACCGACACCTGCTGGGACAGCATGGACGTGATGGTCCGATGCAGCCGTTCCACCATCCCGTCAGTTTGTGGGTGATACGGAGAGGTCCGAACCTTCTCCGTACCCAAGAGGTCGCACACCTCACGTAGGAGTTTACCAGAAAAATTCCTACCCTGGTCAGTAAGCAGCCGTTCCGGAGCACCCTTGTCGAGGACATAGCCCTGGACAAAGGCCTCCGCGATGGCTGCTGCCGACTGGTTCGCCAGGGGCCAGGCCATAGGCCATCTCGTGAAGTATTCAACCCCCGTTAGTAAATACCTATTGCCCCTGGGTGTAGCGGGAAATGGGCCAAGTATGTCCAGAGCGACGAGCTCGTTAACCCGGGAAACTTTTATGGACTGCAGCGGAGGGTTGGACCCCCTAGCAGGTGGCTTCCTCTGCGCGCATTGCGTGCATGACCCCAGGAGATCCCCCACGTCCTTTTCCATGCCCGGCCAGAAGAAATCTAGCTGGAGCGTGGCAAAGGTCTTGTGAACCCCCAAGTGCAGAAGCCGCTCATGAACAGCCCATACCACCTTACCCCTTAAAGCAGCAGGCACCACGAGCCGCTGGCGCCGGGTTTTACCATCCCAGTGCATTAAAAGTCCCTGGAACAACCCCCACGAGTCAACGTTTTCCACCCCCTGGCCAACCCCCCCGGCGCGACGGCGCAGAGCGAGGAGGGAGGTGTCCTCCATTTGGAGGCGACCCCATTCCGCGACCGACAACCCCAGCAACGAATCCCTCCCTTCTTGCTCGATAGGACCCGAAACCGAAGGCGCATCGGCAGCGGCCACGAGGACCGAATCGGTGGTGACGTTCGGAGACCTACAACGCCCCGAACCCAAGAGGCACGCGCACTCCGAAGTGGGTGGCAATCGCGACAGGGCGTCAGCGTTCGTGTGGCGGAGACCCTTACGATATGTGGTGACAAAGTCATAGTCTTGGAGAATCTCCAACCATCGAGACAACTGGCCCGATGGTTGTTGAACCCGCAGGGCGTATTGTAGGGCCGCATGATCTGTACGGACGGTGAACCGCCGACCGTACAGATACGGGCGGTACTGCTGAATGAAATAAACAATCGCCAATAATTCCCGACGGGTAACGCAGTACCGCTGTTCGGCTGGAGACAGTACCCGACTACCGTAAGCCACCACATGCTCTACGCCCCCAATGAGCTGGGACAGCACGCCCCCGATGCCCGTGTTACTTGCGTCTGTATCGAGCAAGAAGGGTTGTGAAAAATCCGGGTAATTCAACGGCGGAGCCCCCACCAAAGCATTCCGGAGGGCGCGAAAAGAAGCCTCCTCCTCCGGCCCCCAATGAAACCTGACTCCCTTGGACGTCAAGGCATGCAATGGTTTCGCAATCGTAGCGAAGTCAGCCACAAATCGCCGATAATACGACGCGAACCCAATGAAACTCCTGACCTCTCCCACAGAGGTGGGAGTCGGCCAGGAGCTGACGCATTCCGTTTTGGCGGGATCAGTGGATATCCCCGAGCGCCCAACAATGTGACCCAAATATCGCACCGATTCGCGGAGTAAATGGCACTTCTGTGGTTTAAATTTCAAATTGGCAGCCCGCATTTTGAGAAAAACAGCACGCAACCTCTGGAGGTGTTCCTCGAAGGATTTGCTAAAGACGATGACATCGTCTAAGTAAATCAAACACGAATCCCATTGCAAACCTGCCAAGACCAATTCCATTAACCGCTGAAAAGTTGCCGGCGCAGAATGTAAACCCATCGGCAAGCGGTTAAATTGGAAGAGACCTTGCGGTGTACGAAAAGCAGTCTTAGGTTTTGATTCGTCATCCAGAGGAAGCTGCCAGAATCCTGATAGCAAATCGAGGGTGGAAAAGAATCGCGCACCGGCCAAGGCGTCGAGCGACTCATCCATCCGAGGAAGCGGGTACGCATCTGCCACAGAGATTTTGTTGAGACGCCGAAAGTCGACACAACATCTCAGTGAGCCGTCATGTTTTTTCACCAAAACGATCGGCGCGCCCCACGGGCTGTTGGAAGGGGAAATGATATCGGCGGCTAGCATGTCATCAACAGCCGATTTGACATGATCCTTTTCGGCGGGACTCAACCGAAAGGGATTTTGGCGGATTGGCGCGCTGTCACCCGTGTCAATATGGTGTCGCAGCAATTTAGTACAACCAATATCAAATTTGTGTTGACTAAAAACGTCAGCAAATTCGCTCAGGAGAACTCGCAGCTGCGCGCGCTGCGAGTCGGACAGGTCCACTGAACCCGCGCAAAGCGCATCCAGCCATCCGTCATCACAGTCCGAATGCGGTCGCGACGGAGGATCGGTGGATACCTGACCCACGAGTGGTTCCTCATAGGGTACCGGCGTTGCGTGTGCAAGCACGGTCCCTTGAGGAACCACGGCCGTTCGCGATCCCACATTAAGGACTGCAATGAAGGGGTCCCCATCCCCTCTCACCATGGTCTGAGCCGCGAGCAAATCGGGTCCATTTACCCCGGCCCGAGATGGTCCCAACAAGACCCCCCGATCCGCAACCCCTTCATTAAACGGCCGACGCAACCTAAGAGGGACGAGCATCTGAGCCCCCGGAGGTACGCGCACAGTTTTTGTCACGAGCGCCTGCACGGTGGCAAACGCCCGGCGCTCCGTGGTGGGGGAAGACAAAAATGTAACGCGTCGGCCCGATGGGAGCTCAATGCACCCCTGGTCAATCAGGATACGGATGGGCATTTTGGCCAAGAAATCCGTCCCCAACAGGCACGGAACCGCGAGTGAGGAGGAAACCAAAACAGGCCCGGATAATTTAATGTCTCCAATGCAGATAGTGGCGCGGATTTGCCCAATAATGCCCAGCGAGCCCCCGTTAGCAGCATAGCATGGCACGTCAACAGGGAGCAAGGGACGACTTTGAACGGGAAGGATGTTATAAATCAAATCAGATATAATGGTCGCCGATGCCCCTGTGTCAATTAAAATCCGCACCTCTACCCCATCAATATGACCGACCACAACCGATGATCCCGCCGACGCAGCAACGACACGATGGGCGAGCTCCGACCACTGACCCGGTTGGAGCGCTCGCCGCATTATAGAACAATCGCGCGCGACGGACGGGGAATTTGGAGCCCTGTTTGGTTGAGCGCGTGAGTGTGTGTCGGATGTGTGCGTGGGCCAAACGTGTGAGGTGCCGCGACTCGCCGTATTTCTCTGCTGGAGCTTGGGAGGAGACGGCGTGGCGTCCTGACGAGGTGTCGCCCCGCGCTGACGGGGAGCCCGGCATCCTGACGCAACGTGGCCTTGCAGGCCACAGTTGTAGCAGCGTGTGAGCGCCCCCGATGTCCTGGGCTGCTCCTGGCGGCTCGGTCCATTCCGAGCCTGTGGTGCCGCCGCTCTCCATTCCCCTCGCCGCTCCACCCCGCAGACCTCCTCCGATGGGAGGGCGGTAGCCGCCATGGCATGGCTGGCCGCCCCCTTTGCCGCCTTTCGACGCAGGGACCGCAAGCCCCCGTGGATGTGGCGCGCGACCAGCAGGGACGACATCTCCGCGTCATCCTGAGCCAGGACGTTGACGTCCAGCTCGTCAGCGAGTAGCAGCAGCTTCTCAGATACCATGGCATCCACTCCTTCCTCGTCCATCCTTGGGAAAGCAGCCTTCGCCAGAGCCAGGAGGGCCGTCCGGAAGGCCAGGGGTGACTCGTTGGCGCCCCGACTCCGATCGTGGAACAGCTGCCTGCAGTCCGAAGGCGGCCCATAGGCGGCTGACAGCAGCTGCAACGCCAGGTGTAGAGTGGCGCGCTTTTCCCTCGGCGCCGAGGTGAGGGTAGCCAGGGCGTCGTTGTCCAGCATCGCTGGCAGCGCGCGTAGGGCCTCGGCGTCCGACCAGTTCGCCATCTCTTGATGAGCGATGAACCGCCTCTTGAAGCCGCCCCAGTCTCCGTCAGCGCCGACAAATTCTTTAAGAGGCGGCAGACGCTGTTGTAAGGCGGCGTCCGTGGCCGCAGAACGCTCTCCGTCGCTCCCCGCCGATGATACAGTGTGGGCGGGCCGTGCACATGGCATCGCCGGTCGCTCCGATGTTGACGCGCCGGCCGGCGTTGATGATGTCACGGCTTGTGCTTGGCGCTCAGCAGACACGTGACGCGGGCCGGCCCCGCCCTCCGCTCGTACTGTAGATATGGCGGGAAATTTGACCGCGAGCCGCGTCGGGGTGGCGGGAAACGTCGCCCCGCGCCGGCTGCCGTCGTCGACCCGCGCTGCTCCTCCAGCCCCCAGCCGCGTGATCTCCTCCAACGCGGCGGCCGCGGCGTAGAGCAGGTCCGCCAGGCGGGAGTGGGCCAGCCGGAGTCCTTCGGCCGACGCATCCCCCTCCTCCTGTCGTAGCGGCGCGGGCGTACTCGGCCCCGGCTGCTCCGATTCGACCCCGGCCATCTCTGGTGGTGATTCGGCCGCGGCGTCTTCCATCTCCGACTCCCTGGTACGTGTCGTCCCTCGTGTGTCCATCGTTGGACGTTTACTTCTGACCCCAGATGTAGTAAGTATATATGGAGGCTTGACGACAGGATCGGAGGCACACTTATTTATTACACCAACACATTTATTACAGGTCACTTGGCTACAGGGATTCTCGACAGCTAACCCCTCTAACCTATACCAATTCCTCCACTACGGGACTAGGGGAGGCTATCTGTCCCAGCTTGGTTAAGCTGGGATCCCGGCTCCCTGAGTCACCAGACCAGCTTCGTCTGGGCTCTCGGGGCCACGCCACCGGCTTGCCCTGGTCGGCCCTTATAAGGACAGCGAGCCAGGGGAGCTCTGGGGCCTACACTAGCTGGTCTTCCGTCTTCTCTGGTTAAAGCTGAGTCCCGACCTCGAGCCCTCGAGCTCATCACCTTTTATAGGACTCGCCCCCGAGGGGGGGCCCGTGGGGGATACACATGCGGACGTCGGTGCGAGCGCCACCCTTGTGTACGGCCGTAACCCCGCCCCTTGTGTTTGTTGGCCATCCGTGGCCATGCATAATCACACCTCAACATTCGTAGCCATGCGCAATTACACCTCTACAGACGTATTGGCGGTCTATATCACACCGGACGAATACAATCAACGGGGGTCCTCCTGAAAGAGTCCGAACCGAATGGGGCCGTCCATAAATGACGTCACGCACCTGGGGGGGGGTCAGACATTTGTGACGATGGGGGGGGGGGGTTGAGAAATGTGACGTCACATTAAAATGCGCAACTTTAAATAAATATAGACAACACGTTCTACTTAATTAAATAGACTTTTTAATAAATGTTTTCTCCAACATCAGAGTGCAGCGCCACATTAAATACGCACTACAATGACAATAGTTTAAAGCGATTTGAAGCATGTTTTATTTTTAAGAGGGGGGGGGGGCAGAGCTTTGTGACGTCATATTTGAGGGAGGGTCTGACTATTTGTGACGCCGTGTGACGAGGTGGGGGGGTCAAAAATCGTCCAAAATTGCGTGACGTCATTTATGGACGGCCCCTTTCGCCAGCTCTTGTGTCACTGGGAATCACACATCCAGTTCTGTGCGGGGGCAGGTCGCAAGGATGGTGAGTGGGCGGCGGTTTTTGCCACTGCCCAAAACACGAAGCCGCTAAAACAGTCATAAAGAAAATAATAAAAACAAAATAAATAAGACGAGTTGAAGATGAGAAGTCGAACAAGGGAGGGTGAATGGAGAGGTGAAGAAGGTACACGATGGTGGTGGTGATTTGGTGATGGATCAGGGGCGATCAGCAGCCTGCTGGGGTGGCGTTATCGCCATCCGTTATGGCGGTGCAAGGAATGTGGAGTGGGCTCCACGGAGGCTCCACTTGAACTGGGAGGCAACACGCCAATCACACGGCTCCACAGGGCTGCTACTCAACATAACACTTTAGCTGGACCCCAACAGGGTAGCTACCTCGCTAGACCCCAACAGGCTAACTACCTCGCTAGACCCCAGCAGGGTAACTACCTCGCTAGTCCCCCACACGGGTAACTACCTCGCTAGACCCCAACAGGGTAACTACCTGGCTAGACCCCAGCAGGGTAACTACCTCGCTAGACCCCAACAGGGTAACTACCTCGCTAGACCCTAACAGGGTAACTACATAACTAGACCCCAACAGGGTAACTACATAACTAGACCCAAACAGGGTAACTATATAACCTGACCCCAACAGGGTAACGACTTCACCGGGTCCGGCAGTAACGCTCTGCTGGACCCACGATGCTCAACGTGACGACCAAAGACCGCAGATCGAAGCGACGTCGCAGCCCGAGGGAATGATTCCAGGAGACCGCCCCGCTCGGCTCTCAGGGCCCTCACATCTGGGCGTGGCCTCGCTCCGCCCTCGGCCCAGAAGGTTCTGGGGCCTCCCACCTCCTGACATTTTCATCACCTGTTGGCCCCCCTCGTTATCCCCTCCTTGTCACGTGCCCTCTCGGGTCCCCCAAGCCCAGGGGTGGGGAACCTTTTTTCTGCCAAGGGCCATTTGGATATTTATAACATCATTCACGGGCCATACAAAATAATCAACTTAAAAATTAGCCCGTTATATTTGGTCAAACATTTAATTAACTCGCCCCTAATGTGATGGCTGGAACTGCTTCTCTTTAGCGAGGCGTGTGATGTTAGCTGGTATTGATGATGTTGCTACTCGCAACTGCTTTTCCAGGTTTTCTCCTAGATTTATTGAATTTCGAGTCCCTCCTGCGGTTGCCTTGGCAGGGCCAGACCAAATGATTTTGCGGGGCCTTATACGGCCCGCGGGCCGGACGTTCCCCACCCCGGCTAGCCTGTCACATCCTCGGGTACCCAGAGAGTGATACTCTCAGTTCCACTCATCTCTCAGTAGCTGGCGCTAACAGCGCAGTGACTCAATATACGTCACTACACATGTACACTATTACTTTGATATTAGCTGGCGACTTGACAAGGTGGTTCAGTCTATTGCCACAAGGTAAAAACAGAAAGCAAATTGATGTCAGGTGTCAATGCAAGTGTAGTGGTGGTACGTGCTGACAAAAGGGGCGGCGTGCGTATGAGCGCGCCGGGCATGGCTACGTCAAGAGGGGTGGTGTTGACACGCGCCGACAGTGATGGATCACGGGACGGCGCGAGGTGCGTGGTTGTGCGCGCTGACATCATGTGGGAAATAGGAATCGTAGGGAGTACGCAGTGATTGGCCAACTGGGGTGGGTGCTCTCAGCGACGTCCGCATTTAGGGCTATAAAGGAGGACGCGAGGGAGCACTCGAGGAGTTGATAACCAGTTGAAGATCGAAGACGAAGCTGAAGAGATAGGGCCCCGAAACCCCTGGTCCCGCGGTCCTTATAAGGGCCAGGACGCTGTGTGGTTCGGAGGCGAGGCTGTGGCACCCGTGGTCTGACGTCCATGTGGGACGAGGCTGTGGGACCCAGAGTCGAGACGGATACCCCGGTTAGGTGGGTTCCGAGAGCTACGGGGCGTAAGAGCCCGTGAGGGTGTAGCCTAGGGAGCCCTGTGTGTCAGGCTGTACTTAGCCACCCGTGTAAAGAGAAGTTGATGTTAATAAAGAGGTGTGCAACCCGTGAAGTCGTCTCCCGCCAAGTTCATACTTTACAACTGGCGTCAGAAGTAAACCTGTCTTCAAAAGGATGGATACCAGGAAGACCACCCGTACTCACGCGCAAGATCGGGAAGACGACGACGTACCTGAACCGCAAGCCTCGGGAGGCGAGGACGAAGAGATGCCGCCGCTGCAGCACTTCGCGGCGATGGCCGACGCTCCGCTCGCCTCCGACACCGGCCTCCAGGACGCACACTCCCGTCTGGCGGAGTTGCGTGGACACCACGTGGTCGGGGACCTCCACTCGACACAGCCCGCGTCATCGGCGCACGCCAAAACTCTCCATCATGCGCCTGCTGACGGAGCCGCCATTTTAGTCAACCACAGTGGCGCGCGGGAAAAACATTCATCGGAGGACGACGACCAGGTCTTCCAACAAAGACTTCCCGCGCTGACGGCGTTCAAGGCGGACGGGGGCGACTGGGGGGCCTTCCAACGAAGGTTCCTCGCACATCAAGAGATGTCGGGGTGGTCCGACAATACTGCCTTACGCGCGCTGCCGGCGACGCTCGACGACGACGCACTCGCGGCCTTCACATCCGCCCCGAGGTCGTCCCGCTCAACGCTCCAGGCCGCGCTTCACCTCATGGCTAAGGTGTTCGGACCGCCCTCCACCTGTCGCCACCAGTTCTACGAACGGCGAAAGATGGAGGGAGAAACTACACTCGCTTATCGCATGTCACTGCTCGCCCTGGCGGACTTCGCTTTTCCCCGCATGGACAAGGAGGGGAAGGACGCCATGGTGACAGAACAGCTGCTGGCGTTGGCTCACGGCCTGGGAGTCCCCATCAATACGGCGGACAAAATGGACATCTGCTCCTTGGGGGTTGCGACAAGCATCTACGCACACGAGGTTCTCAAGCGCAAGCGGACGGTCGTCTGTGCATCGGCGGGGATCGCGACTCCTGCCGCGACTGTCGCCGACCCTCAGACTGCTACGACTCGGGAGGAGGCCTTCACCGTTTCGAGACGGGGGAGTGGAGATTGGGAGGTCGTTCGCCTATACGATCGTCCCGCAAGCTGGAGCAACCGAAACCTACGACGTTTCTCGTCATGTGTTACAACTGCGGCCTTCGGGGCCACGTCGCTGCCGGGTGCCGGGCTCCACGTCAGCGCGCCACGGGATCGCGTCCGGACGACGACCAAGGCCCAAAGTCGTCCCAGCTAAACCCGGCAAGTCACGGCACAACACACGCTCGGTCCACGTACAGGGCACACTCGGATCGCCACTTCGCGGTGGGGGGACCACATATGGGGCCCGGGGATTCGGTTCGGCGAGGGGGGTTCGTACACGGCCCGGGAGCAGTCGAATGGTCTGAGTTGGCCCACAGAATAGTGGCTGCATCGGCTGGGTCGTCCGTTGTAACGGGGTTTATTGACAGGGTTGAGGTCCGAGTGCTGGTGGACACGGGTGCGTCGGCCACTATCATTTCGGACCTTATTTATAATATCCTTCCCGTCCAAAGTCGACCTCTTCTTCCGGTGGACGTACCATTTTACGCGGCGAACGGGGGATCGTTGGGAATTATCGGACAGATCCGGGCGACTATTTGTATTGGCGATATCAAATTGGCAGGTCCTATTTTTGTCTCATCATCCCTGGCAGTTCCTTGCTTACTGGGCACGGACTTTCTGGCTAAAATGCCCATTAAAATTCTCGTTGATCAGGCCTGTATCGAGCTTCCATCTGGTCGCCGCGTTGCATTTTTGACTAATCCTTCCAAAATACGTACAGTTTGTGCAACGGTTCAGGCGCTGGCAACTCAGACTGTGCGGGTGCCCCCGGGATCGCAAATGTTGGTACCCCTTCGATTTCGGAAACCCCTTGGAGTAAATACGGGGGAACAAGGTGTTCTGTTGGGGCCGTCAAACAGAGCTGTTGGGGGCCTCGACCTAGCGGTAGCCCAGACCATGGTGCGGGCGGACAGGGATCCATTCGTTATGGTATTGAATACGGGGTCGCGGCCAGCTGTCATCACACAGAGTGCACGGTGCTGGCTCACGCGGCGCCGCTACCCGTAGAGGAACAGTTCGTTGCGCACGCGAATTCTAGCCCCGATACGCATCCTCCATCAGAGGAGGAGAATGAACGGTTGGACTCGTTGTGTGCTGGGTCTGCTAACTTGTCGAGTGTGCAGTTGGGAGCGTTGAGGGGCCTGCTACTTGAATTCGCTGATGTGTTTAGCAGACACAAGTACGATATTGGCTGCACGGACTTGTTGCGCCACCACATAGATACGGGTGACGCGGCTCCAATTCGGCAAAACCCCTTCCGGCTCAGCCCAGCCGAGAAGGAACGTACAGTCGGCTGTTAATGACATGTTGGCTGCCGACATCATTTCGCCCTCTTCCAGTCCGTGGGGTGCTCCCATTGTCCTTGTTAAAAAACACGACGGGTCCTTGCGATTTTGTGTGGACTTTCGCCGCCTAAATAAAATATCGATGGCCGACGCGTATCCACTCCCAAGGATGGATGAGTCGCTGGATGCCTTGGCGGGAGCACAGTTTTTTTCAACGCTTGACCTGCTCTCGGGATTTTGGCAATTGCCCCTCGATGAGGAATCGAAACCAAAGACTGCTTTCCGGACACCAGGAGGCCTATTTCAATTCAATCGATTGCCTATGGGGCTACATTCTGCTCCCGCCATGTTCCAGAGGCTCATGGAATTGGTTTTGTCAGGACTCCAATGGGACACCTGTTTGATTTACCTAGATGATGTCGTCGTTTTCAGCCGGACTTTTGAGGAGCACCTCCAGCGATTGAGAGGGGTGTTCCTAAGGATGCGTTCCGCTAAATTAAAATTTAAACCGGCCAAATGTCACCTGCTTAGAGAATCGGTTAAGTACTTGGGCCATATCGTTGGCCGTTCTGGGATCTCTACAGACCCTGATAAAACGCACTGCGTCGACTCATGGCCAACGCCAACCTCAGTCACTGAGGTCCGTAGCTTCATAGGATTCGCCTCCTACTACCGCCGTTTTGTCGAAAATTTTGCCACCATAGCCAGGCCCCTACACGCTCTGACTGCTAAAGGGGTGAGGTTTCACTGGGGGCCGGAGGAAGAAGCTGCGTTCTGCTCCCTTCGAGACGCCTTGGTGCGGGCTCCTCCCTTGTGTTACCCCGATTTCACGCAACCGTTCTTGCTTGACACGGATGCTAGTAATACGGGTATCGGGGGAGTGCTCTCACAGGTGGTCGGGGGGGTCGAACGGGTGGTCGCCTACGGTAGCAGAGTTTTGTCACCTGCCGAACAACGCTACTGTGTGACACGCCGTGAATTGCTAGCGATTGTTTTTTTAATTCAGCAATTCGGGCCGTATCTCTACGGCCGTCATTTTACTGTCCGTACGGACCACGCGGCTCTCCAATATGCAATGCGGGTGGCGCAACCCTCCGGTCAGTTGTCCCGATGGCTGGAGGTCTTCCAAGACTACCAGTTTACGACTATTTACCGAAAGGGATTGCGGCACTCGAATGCGGATGCTTTGTCGCGTTTGTCGCCGCGCTCGGAATGTGCATGCCTTCTGGGATCGGCGCGGTGTAAATCCCCTGTCGCCACCCCCGCGGGAGTTTTGCTCGCCGCCACTGACGCTCCGCGGGTCGATGTGCCCGCCACTCCCACGGCCGGGGACTCGTTGCTCGCGTTGCCTCTTATTGAGTGGGGCCGTCTCCAAATGGCCGACAGCTCCCTGCTCACGTTGCGTCGGAAGGCAGAGGCTCCCGGGGAGGGGGAGTCACGGGTAAATTCCTGGGTGGTCAGACAGGGCCTCCTGATGAAGTGGGACAATATGTCCCGGCGTCATACGCTCGTTGTGCCATCTGTTATGCGGGGTAGAGTCGTTCTAGCTGCTCACGAACGACTCATGCATCTGGGATTCCATAAGATGCTCGCCCTACTCCAACGAGACTATTATTGGCCGGGTATGGGGAGCGACGTGGCAAACATCCTCAAGGGATGTGTGGGGTGCGCTCAAAGGAAACCGCCACCAATAGCGGCTAATCCACCGCTACAATCCATTCAAGTTTCACGCACAAACAAATTGGTTGCGCTCGATATATTAGGGCCCTTTCCCGCTACACCTAGGGGTAACAAGTACCTGCTGGTTGGCGTTGAATACTTCACCCGATGGCCCATGGCGTGGCCACTCGCCAACCAGTCGGCTGCGGCAGTGGCAGACGCCTTTGTCCAGGGCTATGTTTTGGACAAAGGCGCCCCCGAACGCTTGCTGACGGATCAGGGAAAGAATTTTTCGGGCGTTTTGTTGCGCGAGGTGTGCGACCTGCTGGGGATGAAGAAAGTGCGTACCTCCCCGTATCACCCGCAGACTGATGGCATGGTTGAACGTCTAAACAGAACGATTACTTCTATGTTGTGCCAACAGGTCTGCGACGATCAGGTTGATTGGGACTTACAGGTACCCGGGGTGCTCGCGGCCTATCGAATGGTACCCCATGCGGCGACAGGGTTTTCCCCATTTTTTCTCATGTATGGGCGGGAGGCCGATCCGCCCATGGATGTCCATCTGGGGATTTCCCAGCCACGTGAAAAGTCTAAATTGGCCGACCACATCAAATTTAATATCGCCAAATTAGCTGAAGCGCGAGAGGCTGCGAGGTTGAATTCGAGGTCTCGCCAGGTCGCTAACGAGAGATTGCACGCGAGAAAGGTGTATACGCACAATTGGAAACCAGGCGATAAGGCCTGGCTGCACTGCCCACATGCACCGTTAGCTACGTCCCCTAAACTGTTGAGACCATGGAGGGGACCTGTGGAAATCGTGCGTATTGCGCGACCCTAGAGTATCCAGATTAAATGGGGAAAACGCCGTTGGTATGTACACCCCTCCCGGCTGAAACCCTTCGCGGCACCGCATGGTCTCCCCTTGTGCCGTAACGACCGAGCGTGTGATGTGGCCGTCGACCCGGGGAGGGATGTGTCGCAGTCTGATCCTCACGTGTCTCCGCCTGACCCACTCCCAGGTGTCTCGGACTTGACGGCTGCTGATCGTCGTGAACCGGAACCCCGAGGCACGCGCGGATCACCGATGCCTGGCCCATGCCTCCCTGGACTGCCGGCGCCACGGGACGATCAACCGCGTCTAGTGCCGTACGACGGACCGGCCAGGCGGACTCGTGCTAGGTCACAACACTTTTCGTGAAAAAAAAATTTATTTAATAAACTGGGGGCCGAGGTTGCAGCTCGTCACCACGCCCCCCTTCTGCCGGTATAATGTCCCGTTCAAGGGGCGATCGGAAAGGAAGGGACACTGCACGAGTCATTTTTTTTAGTGTATATACGTTTATTGTTGTCGCTCGTCGGGTTATACATATTGTTCTTGTTGTTTCGGTTCCTTGTTCTGTTCTTGCGGATTGCGGAGTTTATTGTGTTGTGTTGGGTCGTGTTATTGTGATTATTACTTACGTTACGGGGCACACACACAGAAGGGAGGGTAAAACAACATTTTTTTAGCAGCCGGGGCGGCTGCGAGCTATGTGGTAGGGGGTGATGTAGTGGTGGTACGTGCTGACAAAAGGGGCGGCGTGCGTATGAGCGCGCCGGGCGTGGCTACGTCAAGAGGGGTGGTGTTGACACGCGCCGACAGTGATGGATCACGGGGCGGCGCGAGGTGCGTGGTTGTGCGCGCTGACATCATGTGGGAAATAGGATCGTAGGGAGTACGCAGTGATTGGCCAACTGGGGTGGGTGCTCTCAGCGACGTCCGCATTTAGGGCTATAAAGGAGGACGCGAGGGAGCACTCGAGGAGTTGATAACCAGTTGAAGATCGAAGACGAAGCTGAAGAGATAGGGCCCCGAAACCCCTGGTCCCGCGGTCCTTATAAGGGCCAGGACGCTGTGTGGTTCGGAGGCGAGGCTGTGGGACCCGTGGTCTGACGTCCATGTGGGACGAGGCTGTGGGACCCAGAGTCGAGACGGATACCCCGGTTAGGTGGGTTCCGAGAGCTACGGGGCGTAAGAGCCCGTGAGGGTGTAGCCTAGGGAGCCCTGTGTGTCAGGCTGTACTTAGCCACCCGTGTAAAGAGAAGTTGATGTTAATAAAGAGGTGTGCAACCCGTGAAGTCGTCTCCCGCCAAGTTCATACTTTACACAAGGAACACGTGCAAATCTAAATGGCTTCGTGAGGGTGAGATGGAGACGAGGTTCTGCCACTGGGTGAGAGGGATTCCTTCCTTAAAACATCCAACAGCTCTCAGAGCTGATCGCCGCAAGCAAGTTCCATCGCATTACTCGCCGTCTGCTCACACCCGCCAGGACCACAGGGCAGCCTTGTGGACGATTGGGGGATTTTGTAAATTTGATGGACCCCAAAATTTGACAACTCTCAATGAGTAATGCACATTTAAGGTTTATGCCATGATCGGTTAGAAGCTGCTTCGGCAGTTCCTTTAAAACAAAAAAACACAACCTTTGATGGATGCACCTGCAATAGATTTGACTATTTTATCTGACAGGACGCAAGTTATGGGCCACCTCGTCAAGTGATTCCATTGCTACTTGGATGTACTTATTCCCATCGCGGATGTCGGCAACGGACGCAAAATGTCCACAGCTACCACCACCACCAACTTCATGAACTTTCTGAGACCATTCCAGAACAGCCAGAACAACCTGGAGCTTAATGCTCTTAAGACAGTGGAGATGGTTGTGGACTTCAGGAAGAATACAGCCCCACTCACCCCCATCACCCTGTGCGACTCCCCAGTCACCAATGTTGAGTCCTTCCGCTTCCTGGGCACTATTCTTTCCCAGGACCTCAAGTGGGAACTGAACATCAGCTCCCTTATCAAGAGAGCTCAACAGAGAATGTACTTCCTACGGCAGCTGAAGAAATTTAATCTGCCAAAGACAATGATGGTGTGCTTCTATACAGCTATCATTCAGTCCATCCTCACCTCCTCCATCACCGTCTGGTACGCTGCTGCAACTGCCAAGGACAAGAGCAGACTGCAGCGTATCATCCGCACTGCTGAGAAGGTGATTGGCTGTAATCTACCAACCCTTGAGGACCTGCACACTTTGAGGACCCTGAAGCGAGCGAGGAAGATTGCGGACGATTCCTCGCACCCTGGATACTCTCTGTTCCAGCTACTCTCCTCCGGCAGAAGGCTGCGGTCCATCAAGACCAAAACCTCACGTCATAAAAACAGTTTTTTCCCATCTGCTGTTGGCCTCCTCAACAAGGCCAAGGGCTTAAAATGACTTTTACACTTAAAATGACTGTTACACTTACTATAACATTGTATCTACATAATAACACCTTTCCATACTTACAACGTGTAATCTTATTTGTATTTTTGTATTTTAAGATTGCTTAATACGGCTAATTAACATTTTACATTCGCATTTTATAAGGTCTACTTATTCATAATTTTAAAGATTTTAGCCCTTTGGTATTACTTATACTTTGTAACGTTAGTATAGTTAGAGTGTATACCTTTTATATAAGTTAAGATTCCTACTTGTTCAATGTATGCACCGTCCCGCCATAGTGAATTCCTTGTTTGTGCAAACTTACATGGCGATTAAAACCGTTTCTGATTCTGATTCTGACTGCAAGGGTCCATACTCTTTGTTTTTTTCGGTAAAGTCACGTAGGTTAAACAACCACCTGAAACTCCGATCAAAATCATCACGTTGCCATACATAGCAGGCGTGACCAATTTTTTTTCCAAAATTCGAAACAAACACAAGATCCAGGTCCGATTCAATACAGTACACAAACTCCGTGATCTGATCCCATCTGTAAAGGATGTTATTCCTGACTTACAGTACCCCGGTTTTTACAAATTGAGTTGTACCTGTGGTGACTGCTATATCAGGGAGACGAAACGACATATTTCTGACCGAATTCGCGAGCACAAATCAGATTTGAAACACGGCAGAACGAATTCTTCGGCCGTGGCTGATCATTGTTTCAACACAGCGGGTTCTCATGATATTGTTTTCTCCGATACCAAAGTACTCTGCAAACCTCCCGGGTACCACCAAAGATTTGTCCATGAAGCTATCCAGATATACAAACATAGACACAACTTCAACCGAGAGGATGGTTTTAAATTAAGCAATCATTGGAAAGATGTCATCGACCAAGTCAAACTTTAACTACCTAATAATTGTACAGCCATATCCAGTTGTCTTACTCCGAGTCTAATACACCACCAGTACCCGTTGGGTCACAAACTCCCCTCCCCTGACATTACAAAAGAATATAGATGGTCATCTAGAATCTAGATGGTCATCTAGATGGTTATCTATCGGCTTAACTCATGCTAATCCGGCGGACAACCGTACACACTGCTTGCCACATGCCACCCCGACCCCCTTGACTCCTCCCCCCCCATATCACCCTATATAAACACGTTGTCCTGCATTGTCTCTCTTCAGACGCCTCAGTCATTTTGCTGGAGCAGTCAACACCTGACGACGGTTGCTTGTGTTGCTTCCGAAACGTCGTGATTTAATTGATTTGTTTTTTCTTTTTAACCTTTCTGAGACCACCGTAGCGGATTGCAACTGCACCCGCTGGTGCTGTGGTGGTGGTGGCTCGCGCTGAGCGTGACCGACGCGCACGGCCACCTCCACTGCTCGACATCTTCGATCTCCGTCCGTCGCGAGTGGACTCATGGCGCGATGGCTTAGAAGGAACTCCGCTTTGGGAGCGTGAGTGGAGGTCGCTTCAGCCGGCTCACACGTGGCACGGTGCACCACGTGTCGGCAAAGGGTCTTCGTGCACGAATAAACGAATACACGTGTTCTGAGTAAAGGTTTCTCGGGGTTAGATTATGTAAATATAAATGAGTCGTTAACCCACCAGCACCCGACACAGCCAATTAGTGAGGTCTGTCACCTTAACAATTAGTTACTACAACAGCACTAACCGGTTGTGTGTTGGAGAGTAAACACGGAACATTTACAATTAGAGTACGATGTTTCGCTGGTGATTATAACCACCTTCAGGCGATTTGCCAGAATTATGAGTGTGTCGTTAAGTGGTGGGTTAACGACATATTTATATTTATAGGATCTAAGCCAAAAAATAAATATGATGAATGATATTGGTCGCTAAAGCCTACCACGTGTTAAACAGATAAATGCGTGTGGTTAAAAGTGGGGATAATGTATGATTCATGTAAAGATTATGGAAGGTTTAAGTGAGATTATGGGTGAAGGTTGGGCATTATTTTAGCGAGTGGAATAACCGAAATTTGTTTCCATCAGTACAGGGATAGAGTGTTGCCCCATTGTGCACGTGGGGTTTCTCCAGGTGCTTGGGGTTCTTCCCCACGTTGTAAAATAAACACTCATAATCAATTGGCAAAATAAAACCTCTTAAAATATGAACCCAATGTAGGAGGACCCTCTCAGTGTGGCTCTCCTGGATATATAAATAAGTAAATTATTATCGTGTATTGAAGAGGGGGGGCCTAAAGAGGAGGCTGGTGCTTGAACCATACACTTGTGTCGACTATGGAAAATTAAAGCAGAGAATCAAACAAGTCCGGCAGCAGGCAGCAACATGTAATGACGCAGATTTGGCCACAAGCCCACTAGCAACGTTTATATCAGGGGTGTTAGGCTCAGGGTTAGGGGTTTGGGGGGGTTAGTGTTGTGGTTGTGGTTGAGTCGCCAACGAGTAAGTTTATACGACGGTGGTTAGGGGTCCGAGTTAGCTGTGGTTACTTGCCACCCTCTCGTGGACATATTCAGTACTCTCTTACAGACTCACCGTTTAGTGCTCATCGTTAGCGGTTAGGGTCAAGGGTTAGTCATTCGGGTTAAGTTAAGGGTTTAAAGGTGAAGGTTAGAGATGAGTGTTGTGGCTCGAAGTCGCAGACACGAGCTGAACCATATTTGTCTCTGCACATAAACGATGCAAGTGTTTTACGCATCCCATCAGCCACACAACCTTCTAAGAATGCATTCTATCAGCAGCATTGGTTGAACAACAAGCAATACTGGACAGGTTTTGACTCTCAATGTCTCATCGCTTGAATCAATGCCAGATGTGACAGGCAAAGCCCCACTCTGTCAGATGTGGGTCCGAGTTGAGTGCAAAACTCCACGCAGCAATGCATTGGCTCAACACCTGACCCTGTTGATGTTACAATGCAATACACCTGCACAGGATGCCTTCTAGTTCACAAATTTATTCCAACAGATTATTGGTCCGTGCTGCGTTGACAGTGGCGAACAAGGACGATTAACAACAAACACCACTCAACACACTCGTCAATGACACCGTCTTAAATGGAAAATAAACATTAGGCGTCTGTTTCTAAGCAATGGCCGTTGGTGTCCAGACCAGTGGCTCGTCCCTTTGACATCCGGGACCACAATCCCCGTGCACGCTTCCGTAGCAGCTCCTCGCTCTTCGTACTCAGCCCCCCCAACCCCTGTTCCGTGATGTTTGGAATAGCCAAGCAACGTTTGGGACAACACCTTACCACACTTGCCCGACTCTAAATCACTTTTGGGCCTCACATCTCTTTAAGTTTACGTGCAATGTATCGTTCTTCTTTGCACACTTTAAGTTATTTACTTATATATTGTGTTAATCTCGCCTCGTGTTCTGTGTGCTGATTGTGCCATGATATTGATGCATGACCTTGCCATTCGGAACTTGACCTTATACACTGGACCCTGCATACTGGACCCTGTACACTGCACCCTGTACACGGAACCCTGTACACGTGTTTATGAATGGTTTGTTCGCGTTCTGTTTGCGGCAGTGTCCAGGTGTCTATGGTACAACCAGATCCCCATCGGAAGCGAGCGTGTATTGCACATTTGGGTTTACAGGAGCCAAAATAATCCGGTCGCTTCGCGTCACTGCTGCTTAGTTGCGATCGGCAGTTATTGTTGGAGGTAGTGGTATAGTGGAGGTCTGATGGAGGTGGTGGCATGGAAGAGGTGGGGGTCTGGTGGAGGTGGCGGTGTCGTGAGTGTGGCGGTGTGGTGGTGGTAAAGGTGGTAGTGTTGTGGGGGTGGTGATGTGGTGGAGGTGGTGGCGTGGTGGTGTAGTGGAGGTGGTGGGTGGTGGTTTGGAGATGGTGTAGTGGTTATTGCCGCTGCCTTGTCCCATATCAAGGCCCGGTTGGTGCGTCATGCCCAGTGAGTTTTTGTTTTGCTATTCATATTCGTGATTATTTGTGCGTGTTTTGCAGTTAGTTTTTGCTGTTTACACACCAGGAACACAAACCATTGTGGATATTGCATACAAGCAACCATGACAAAATGTAACAATTTCAGGATTTTTATTTCATTTACGAATAAATAATTTACAGTTGAACACGTAGGGTTTCGCGACCACAATCATCCATAATACAGGTTTTTTTTTTGTTATATCGCGTAAATATATAAATGCGTCAATAAACCCGCCACCACCTGACACAGCCAACTAGTAAGGGTTGTCACGTAAACAGAACGTGCCAATTCGTCACTAGTACAGCACACCGGTGTGTTGGAGAGCCAAGCCACAACATTTACAACCTGAGTACGACGTTTCGCCAGTAATTACAACGAGCTTCATCAGGCGACAGCCAGATTTGTGGAGAAATCCTCCTGTTTTGTTAAATAGAGGGGTAGATGTGATGACATCACTTGTGTGCCGTTCTTGCGCGAAGTGGGGGAAGGATGACTTAATGCATATAAATTACTGTGGGTACCCATTGCCGTGTGGGTTATCTCAATGGTACTCAATGCACATGATGCAAGGCTATTGTTCTTGTACATCCTGCTGATTGTGTGTAATAAAATAGCCGTACCAACGGTAATCACTATTGAAGCATGGTGACCTGCATTTAAACAATGTATCATTTGATGATTCGCTTACAAGCGGCACTAAATTTGTCGCTATCTGGTTCAAGTTATGTTTTATTTCTCACTTCGAAATATTTTCTAATTAGTCTTGGCCAGTAGTAACTATGAGTAACTAGTTTTGCAAGACTAATTAGAGAATCGATTGAAATTGAGAGAAATAAAAATAATTTAACCGTTCGGATAGCTCCAGACTTAGTGTTACTGCTATTGGAAGCAAATCATCAAATAATAGATTGTTTAAATGCATGCCTATACAGGTCACCATGCCTCAATAGTGATTACCGTCGGTACGGCTATTTTAGTATACACAATAGGGCAGGAAGTACAAGAGCAATGGGCTTGCATAATGCTCGTACATAATGTACGTTGATTGCCTTATAAATAACCCAAACGGCAATGGCTATCCAGTCATTTAAATGCATTCATGAATGCCCCCCCCCCCCGCGCCCACTTCGCGCAAGAAGAACACACAAGTGTTTTCATCACATCTCCCCCTCCATTTAAGGAACGGATCAGGATTTCTTCATGAATCTGGCTGTAGCCTGATGAGGCTCGTTGTAATTACTGACGAAAAGTCGTACACAGATTGTAAATGTTGTGGCTTTGCTCTCCAACAAAGCGGTGTGCTGTACTAGTGACGAATTTGCATGTTCTGTTTACATGACAAACCTTACAAATTGTCTGTGTCCGGTGGTGGCGGGTTAAACGACACATTCATACACTTACGCGATCTAACCTAGAAAACCTGTATTATGGGAATTACTTACATAAAAATATATATTTACATAATGTACAAGTGTGAAGGGTGATCTTGTTAAGCCTTCCAAAATTCTTCTGAGAGATGCCCGGTTGGCAAAGGAATCTCCCGCTTAACAAAACAGTCCTGCAGGCAAACACAACACACACACACAGGGATTAATGTGGACACTCCTGGCAGCCCAGCAGCCCCACGTGGGGTTTGAAGGGCCAACCAGTGGCAGCGTGCCAATAGAATGCCTCGCTCTGGTCTCTTGAGTGCTGTTAACGTGAATATTTTACAAAGTTATTTTAATGTAGCTGATGATTCTTGTGCAGGAAGCAATGCACGCCGGTCAGAGGCTTTTTCAGCCCAAACCGAACTTGTAGAGAAGTTCTAGACGCGTGCGTGGTTGTTCTATTTGTGTGTTTATTGATCAGTCCGGCACACGCGTGAAGAGTTGCCTGGCAAATGTCCCGATCCACCATCGAGCTCTTCCCTCAACCCTTCCCTGCCTTTCCCCTTCAACCCTCCTGGCCAATCACCTTTCACCCATCCTCCTGCTCCTCCCATTCAGGTGTGAGGTAGATGATCGGAATGACCTCACCCACTATCCCTGGTGTAATGCGGTTGGGAATGATGTCATTTGTGAGTTATACACAAGCCTGGGGTAGGACTGGCACATATCCCTGATGATGTACTAGAAACCCCGTGTGAAGGGGAGACCTGGTGATTCAGGCAATTAACTATTAACCCTCCCTTTGTGTGTACGCATGCCACGATGAAAGGAGAATTACTAATTTATTTCTGGGAAGTGTTTCCCAACTTCCCGACATGGAAAAAAATGCATCAAGTGACTAAGTGGATATGGGGCTAATTATGTGTTCGAGTACAAATCCAGCACCACTCAGATCCTGGGTTTGAATTGAGGTTTCAGCCACCTGTGATTAAACCGGAGTCTCAAGTGTAGCGAGTTAAAGGTATTATCCTGGTCACAGATAACTTCACGAAAAAAATACCTTTGTTCAACTCAGGTTATCATCTAATTGGATTTTCGAACTCTAACATTCATGTGATTGACATGTACTTACAAATTCTTTGACAATAATTACACCCACACACATGGTACTAACTATGCCCCGAATGAATGTAACTTCGGCCACATTGAGTGTTAACACTACTTCAGGTAGGCCCTGTTTTGGGATGTTTGGCGAATTCCGTGAAGGCAAGTTTGTCGATTGGGAAGAATCCAGAGTCTCCGGAGAAAACCCACAACATATTTGGATAAAACACAGCTCCGCACAGTTAAGTTAAATCC
>NC_083793.1:11510895-11563223 GCF_015708825.2 Lethenteron reissneri
GTCCGCACCGTTTAACCTGGCGGGCAAATACGGCGCTGGGATCCCCCACGGCTCCACCCCTCGGTGGGGGAGTTGCTATATAAGGCGGTGAGCCGGAGGGCTCGGGGTTCAGTGTTCAGCTTAAACCAGCGAAGAAAGAAGACCGGCTAGATAGGCCCTGGGACTCCCCTGGTTCGCCGTCCTTCTCAGGACCGACCAGGGCAAGCCAGTGGCGTGGCCCCGAGAGCCCAGAGCCGATGTTCTTCTAAGAGCCGGTCTAGGAACTCAGGGTGCCGTAATCCCAGCTTAACCAGAGCTGGGTCAGCTAGCCTCCCCTAGCCCTGTAGTGGAGGACCTAGGAGTAGGCTAGCCAGGACAGAGATTGTGGGATCTCCCTGTTCGACGGGTGAAGGGGCCGATACCCCTTCGAGTGTTGTATATCTCGGCCTGTAATATACAACTGTGGTCAATAAATAAGTGTGCCTCCGACTACGTCGTCCAAGTCTCCTTGAACCTACTACATATATGTACAAGCACCTGTTGATACACATGATAGAAAAGAACGAAAATGCCCAATACGTTAGCATGTGCAACAATAGTTACTTTCACACAAACACGTCCACGTCGCCGACGCCTACGTAGCACTTCGTGCCTTCTTTTAGCCCCTCCCTCTCCCGATACGTTCTACGCAGCACTTCGTGCCTTCTTTTAGCCCCGCCCCCCTCCCTCCCGATACGTTCCATTCATTGGCTACCACATTCTGATAAGCCCCCCCCTCTCCTCCCCCCCCAACTTGTATTTAAGGGCTTGCATCTTGGAATCTCTGCCTCACTTGATGCAGCTAATCTGGCTGTGTGACGGTCCCACCTGATGACGGAGACTTGTGTTGCCTCCGAAACGTCGTGATTTTATTTCTCCAATGTTATTGAAAAAATATATCATATATGAAAAATGTTGCGAGAATCTCTTACACACTAGTCATGGGTGAAATAAATGTATTTTTGTAGGATGGTATTGAGGGGAAAAGAGAGCCATGAAGTTCGCTATCCCAAGAATTTGGCAAGAACCCACTGACCACTCAAGTAACTGCTACTTCTGCATGGTGGACCCTTCCAAACGTAGGACTGGCAAGAATGCACCTATCACCTTCCTTCATCCATCACCCCGGCGCCACACTGCCATGAGCTCCCCGTACCCACTCCTCCGGAGAGAGAGCAGCCGTCTTTAGAAGAGAGCAGCAAGTCAGAGCGCAAGGAAGACATTGTAGATCCAGATGACAATTTCAGAGGTGGAGCTGAGGAGAGAAACCCAGACCTCAACGACTTGATCAGAGATCTTGGTCTCACCAAGTCCAATGCTAGGCTTTTGACGTCTAGGCTCAAGCAGTGGAACTTGTTGGATGAAAGTGTGCAAGTTGCAAGTAACTTTCGACCTTGCGATTGCCCAGGGGTAGTGGTGCCGGCGACGACGGCGGAGGTGACAGTGATGACGATGACGGCGGTGATGGCGTTGATGTCGAAGTGCGGAGGAGCTGCGATTCCGTCACCGGTAATCTGATGCCACCTGGCAGGGGATGAGAGAATCAGTTTCATTATTCAGTTTTCGTGTCTATTTAACTGTGGCATAATTATTTGTTGCCGCGTGTGATTTCAATGTCTGATATGCAACAAATATTGTGCCAAATGTAACCAAAATTGTGCTGTTCTGGTTATGCATTGGGTGGCGTGTAGAGACGTGAAGCATCCATTAGGAACTATATTTTCAGCGAGCAGTGCACATTTGTGACAGGGAACGACCCTCGGGATCGGACATGACAAAAATACTCCTGAGAATTTGTTATCCGATTGGTTGAGTAATCGAACCGGTAATTGGTAGGGAAATCAATCACTCAAATCACTCAAATAAAACATACAATAAGATATCGCAGCTCTAGCGGTGAGTGATGCAGGGTGTAGTGGTGGTGAGCGGTGCGGGGTGTGGTGGTGAGCGGTGCAGGGTGTAAGATGGTGAGCGGTGCAGGGTGTGGTGGTGGTGAGCAGTTCAGGGTGTGGTGGCGAGTTGTAGCGAGTTGTGACGTGTCTTGGTGGTGAGTTGCGGGGAATGGTGGTGAGTTGTGGGGAGTGGTGGCGAGTTGTGGTGAGTTGTGGCGAGTTGTGACGTGTCTTGGTGGTGAGTTGTGGGGAGTCGTGGTGAGTATGGCACCGCTCACCTCCCCGTGCGTGGGACGTCTCTCTGTGCCACGTCGCGCGTGCGAACCACACAGCGAGCAGCACCGCCCCGACGAACGGGAGGAGGAGCCGGAGTCATTGGAGGGATCCTAGGAGTGCGCGTGGGGGAGGGACATGGGGAAGAGAGCCAAGCAGAGCGGCTTAGGACAGACATTACGGACTCGACTCCCCAGCAACTTATACCCTGGGATTCATTTTCTAAATGCTGCTAGGCTGGCTTGCAAGTAGGCACTTGGCATTAGGCACTCCCACTAGAACACAAGGTATCCCTGGTCCGCAATAATCCTATATTATTGTGCCATGCAATCCTATCTTGGGTAGCGAAAACAACAGTCGTTGCCTTATGGACAGACCCCCCCCCCCTCCCACCATAGGAATGTGTAATTTCCACCGCTGGTTCTCAGCTGCAAACCAGAAATGAGTACCTCTGTAACTCTCATTTGAGCTGGAAATCACTTTGCCTTTAAAAAATAGATATGTGTATTATATTATTCCTACACGGGTTTACCGTGGAAAGCCTCACTATATCTTCCTTCCTTTGGAGGGCCCTGCCAAGTTTCCGCAGGAAGGGGGCGGTAATTGCTCTGAACAATGCCAATTGATTAACTCGACTGACATTGCTATGGAACCTACGAACAGGTTCCTGAGTGTAAGACGCTCGGGGGGGGGGGGGGGGGGCAGCGTTGATGGCAGTGGCTATCGTGAGTGAGAGGACACCAACAGGGCGACCTGAACACCGGAACCCTGTTCCGGCTAAAAGAATGATCACAGCTAACCCCGCGCGGCATCTCCCGTAACCTGTCAGGGGATTCAATCCCAAAATGTACTGATTACGAAGATAACGTGAAAGGAAACAAATCAATGGTCCCCGACAGAAGTCTTGGAAGGGGGAGTGGGGGAGTAAGTGACATGGTCCGAGTCATTGTGTGGCTGGCTAATGGCTTAGCAATTGCGGTAGAGACAACACGAGTGGCTTACAGGCGAATTGGTAGGGTTATAGATGAGGGCGATGGCGACGCACGCCTGTAATATGGCACCGTGGAGGCAGCAGCAGTGAGGGTTGGTGGGTCTCGCACAGATGGTGTCAAACTTCCTTCCCGTGGGCGTCGAGGAGGAACCCGTGCCCTGGCTCCTCAGGAGGAAGCGGTGCAGGAAGAACATGGACTCCACTTGTGACGTCCGTACGGGATAGTGGTGTGCCCCTAGCATGCGTGGGGTTTCTCCTGGTGCACTGATTGGTTGGCTGCGGACCGCAAACACTTGGACAATTGAACCTTATGGCGGACCCCAGGGTCTCGAATAAACGGAAGTCAAAATCGTAAATAATTAATTATAGGTCATTCCATCCCACCGCGCACATAAACGCCACGACCAGCCTGGCGCGGATCATTCTGTTGTCGTGTCCAAGCGCAGCAGCGAGGACGAATGAGCAGAAGAGTTGAACAAGGGAATGCACTCCATGCTCGGGTATGGGCAGGATCATAAGTCTTATCCAAAGCTAATCAAACTGCCTACACGACTCAAGTCCTTTATTTGTCATAACGGGGTATGCAAACTAAAGTGAAATTGCTCTCTTATCTTCATTGTTATTTGTGACCTACAAATGTCTGCAGCCAGGATCAATCGATGACAATCCTATTACCTGCAGATATTTAACAGATGATATGTGTGGCACCATTAATTCCTCCTGTTTGATATGCATCTGTGCAGATGTTTTTTTTGCGGTTAAGCCATAGTCCCCACATACCGCTCGTATCAATGCGGATAAGAGGAGCGGCCACCCACTACTCTGTATTCAGATTCCAAAGAACACAGGATGAGATGTTATTATCCTTTGTGCAAGCACTTCCAAGAGTTCATGAACAGTGAGCCTGGTGAAATTTGGGGAGCGCATCGTCAGTAGTGAACCTTTGGGTCCTAGGGTGTTTCGGCCTTTCATACTATACACCCTCCCCAAAGGCGGCCAGCGACAGGGTGATCAATCCTACGCTTGCGTCCCATTTCCAATTAGTCATAGGAGTTGCCTTGTTGTTGATAGCCAACATCCCATGGGACTATGCATGGCAGGGGCGTCCTCCTCCCTGAGTCAAGCATTGTTGACTGCATACCTCCTGGCCCTCTCACTTTGGGGCCCAGCTGGGGTCTTTCCTCTTCATCCAGAGCCACTGACTGCTGCCTTCTGCCGCCTCCGATACAGCTCTGATTGCCGAACGCTGGCTCTGGCCCTTAATTCCCAGGTCTCTAAGCAGTCTGGTTGTAGATGTTGCCACAAAACCTCTGCAGCCCACCTCCACTGGTAGGACTTCTGTGTTCCAGCCATGATGCCGTGCTTCGGCAGCTAGATCGGCATAGCGCAGATGTTTTCGCTCATAAGCCTCATCTACTGAGTCCTCCCAGGGTACTGTGAGCTCAATGATGAAGACCTTCTTGAGCGAACGGGACCAGAGCACCATGTCAGGTCTTAGGGTGGTGGTTGCGATCTCCGGAGGAAACACAAGTTGCCGGCCAATGTCAGCTAGCATTTTCCAGTCGCGGGCCAAGCGCAGCTGGTCTCGCTCTATTGGTGTAGAGCCGCTCTTTGGTGGTTTAGCCCCTTCGCGGACAAAGGTCGTCCGTAAGGGGTGTGATGCTGCTGGGGGTGGTAGGGAGTTGGTGGCAGTTCGCTTGTCCTCCAGGGCGGATGCAAGGTTTTTAAGGACTTGGTTGTGACGCCAAGTGTAGCGTCCTTGGGTGAGGCTTGTTTTACACCCTGTGAGAATGTGCCTGAGGTTGGCTGGCATGGAACAGAGGGCACAGTCCGGATCTTCACCATACCATTGGTGAAGATTAACTGGTGTTGGAAGGACGTCATATGTTGCTCTGATGGAAAAGCTCAACCGCCTCGCTTCCATGGCCCACAGATCCTTCCAGCTGATCTTCCTCTTCTCCACACTGTCCCATCGAGTCCACTGTCCCTGTTTGGCAAGAGAGACTGCCTTGGCCCACCTTGCAGCCTCCTCCTGATGGTGTACTTCCTGCACTACCATCTTCCGCCGCTCTGGTGCAGTGGCCTTACTCCAAGCAGCACGGCTAGTTAGTCCAAAGCCTCCTCTCCCTTGCTGAACATGACCCACAATGTCAGCATGTCTGAGGGCTGCTGTTGCCTCCTGGACTGCTTTTCCTGGCCTCCATTTGCGCCCAGTTGCCAAGGTCGGCGCGTTGTTGCTCACCACTGGGTCTCGAGATTCATTCAGTGTCATCTGGAGCCTGGTTTTTGCACACTTGAATTCCTCGGTTAGACTGGTGAGGGGCAGCTTGAGGACACCATCTCCATAGAGGCCTATGGTGGTAAGGCATCGTGGAACTCCGAGCCACTTCTTTAAGTAGCTTGTGACTCCTCTTTCCATCTTCTCCACTGTTGAGATTGGAACCTCATACACTGCTAGGGGCCACAACACCCGGGGTAGGAGACCAAACTGCAGACACCAGGCCTTTAACTTTCCAGGTAGCTGGGTGTTGTCGATGGACTGGAGGCTACTACTGATGTCTTTGCGCAGCTGTTGCACCTGGTCTTTGTCCTTCAGGCTTGCATCATACCACCTTCCAAGGCTTTTTACCGGCTGCTCAGACACTGTTGGGATTTGGTCATCTCCGATGAAGAATTTCAGGTCACAGAGTACTCCCTTCACAATCGAGATGCTGCGTGACTTGGATGGTTTAATCTTCATACGGGCCCAGCTGATGTTCTCCTCGAGTTTTCTGAGCAGTCTCCTGGTGCATGGGACAGTGGTGGTCAATGTTGTAATGTCGTCCATGTAGGCTCTGAGTGGAGGGAGGCGACAACCAGAGTCGACTCGCTGTCCACCAGCAACCCATTTTGAGGATCTGATGATAACCTCCATTGCCATTATGAATGCCAATGGAGAAATGGTACATCCCGCCATTATACCTACATTCAGGCATTGCCATGAGGTGGTGAACTCTGAGGTGGTGAAGCAGAACTGCAGATCCTGAAAGTACGACTTCACCAGGGTTGTGATGGTGTCCGGTATGTGGAAAAATCTGAAGGCAGACCACAGGAGTTCATGGGGCACAGAGCCAAATGCATTGGCGAGGTCGAGGAAGACTACATGGAGGTCCCTTTTCTCCACCTTGGCCATTTGGATCTGGTGCCAGATCATGCTGGAATGTTCCAAGCAGCCAGAGAACCCTGATATTCCTGCCTTCTGTACAGATGTATCGACGTACGCATTCCTTTGCAGGTACTCGGCCATCCTCTGGGCATCCTCTGGGCAATGATCCTAAAGAAGATTTTACCCTCGACATTCAGTAAGGAGATTGGGCGGAATTGGCTGATGTTCACTGCATCCTTCTCCTTAGGGATCAGGACCCCGCCTGCCCTACGCCACACTTTGGGTATTATCTTTTTTTTCCAAGCTATTCCCATAAGCCTCCAGAGGAACCTCAGGACGTCTGGTGCGTTCTTATACACTTTGTACGGGACTCCATTTGGCCCCGGGGCTGATGCTGTTCTTGCCCTTCGAACTGTGTTTTCCACCTCTTTCCATGTCGGAGGGCTGGTCTCAATATGATGTTCCGGGGGTTCAATGGGTGGGATATCTGATGGGATGGCCAGATGTTCATGTCGCTTTGAGTCAAAGTTTGTTGTTCTCAGGTGCTCTTCTAGGTCTTTCTTTGTTGTTTTTAGGACTCCACTTTTTTCCTTCGTGAAGAGACTTTTAAGGAACTTGAAGGGATCTTTATAGAATCGAGTTCTAGTTTGTTCTTTCTTCCTTCTGCGTTTCCGTAGGTTCTCTGCTCTACGGAGGGATGCCAACCGGGTTTTGATGTCAGCCTGAAGTGCCTCTATGCCCTCCTTTTCCACTTCCGAGGCTTTCTTCCACTGTTTCTTAAGCTGTCTCCTTTCTTGAACGAGGCGCTTGATTTCTTGTTGCCTCCTGGAAACTGGTGGGGTTGGAACCTTTCTCCCGCCTTTTGCCTCTTGCACTCCAAAGCTTTCTGCCCCGTACTCATAGATGATGTCCCCCATCCTCTCCAATTTCTTCTCCACTGTGCCTCGAAGTTTCTCGAGGGTCAAGGTAAGGTCAGTATTCACTGTTTCCCACAACTTCTTGTCACTGGCGCCAGGCCACTTCACATACGGTCTGTGCCCAGGTAGTCTCCTCTCGACTGCAGGTCTGGGAGGCTGGGTGAGGTCCACTCCTGTTGTTGGTTCCACCTCAGTTGTTACTTCGGTGCTTGAGTTTACGTCCTCCATGACAGTGGTACTGATGCACTGCAAACTATGGTTTGCGTCCAGTTGCTGTGCTTCATTCGACTGATTTGATCGCTTTCGCAGAAAGTAATCAATGCGAGGCCTCTGTCTCTCTTTACCCAAACACCCCTTCTTCCCCTGGTGGATCCTCAACCCGTGGTGTGATGTAACTTTCCTCCAACCACAGACACATACCTGCATCTGTTTGTGGCCTGCTGTTGCAGCGGAACTTGTGACAGTTGCTGTGGTGTTCTCTTGTGCTGTGCTCTCATTACTCGTAGTCGTTTCCGGTCCAGTCGTTACCATGTTGTCAGTCGATGAGTCATCTTTCGCCCCCGCTCTCGCAGACTCTAGGGGTATTCTCGTATGTTGACTTTCTGTAGCTAGAGCGGGTGTTTCCAACATACTGCGAAGCATGGGAAACTACAGAAATGGGAAGCTAACCCATGACTGTCCCAGTGGGGTCTATTCCCTCCTGTCAGCCGTCTCTCCGTGCCGCCACAAGGACTTTCCCCTGTTGTCAGCTGATCTTTCTCAGCAGTCACTGGACAAGTCCAGATATTCAGATTCCAAAGAACACAGGATGAGATGTTATTATCCTTTGTGCAAGCACTTCCAAGAGTTCATGAACAGTGAGCCTGGTGAAATTTGGGGAGCGCATCGTCAGTAGTGAACCTTTGGGTCCTAGGGTGTTTCGGCCTTTCATACTATACACCCTCCCCAAAGGCGGCCAGCGACAGGGTGATCAATCCTACGCTTGCGTCCCATTTCCAATTAGTCATAGGAGTTGCCTTGTTGTTGATAGCCAACAGGAGAGGAGCGGCCACCCACTACTCTGTAGAGTAACATTGGTATAAACGCTTGTTACAATCATGGGTGGAAAAAAACAGATTTTTCCAGAGGCAGGCATCGGGTTTTTTCTTTAATACAATTAAACCCAATTTCCGAGAATTAAAACCTGGTTTAATGAACACAAAACTCTGATCCAAGGCTTAGGCTGCTTCCTCGTCGGTGCTGCTATCGTACTCGGGGGGCCGTCGGGCACGGGGTAGTCGTAGAATGCGGCGGGCAGGTTGGTCTTGATGAACACGAGCTTCTCCACAATCGTGGGCGCCAGTGAGTTCCTTGGCTTGGAATGGATGAAGCCCATCATTGAGAAGTGCGGTTCTGCAATTAGAACCAATTAAACCGGATTTCTCCCAATCTCAGATGATTGGGTTTAATATAAAAAGACAATTAAACCCGATTGTAAAAAACCCGACTGTGCCACCCTTGGTTACAATATGAACAGGGCATTGAAAACGCGTACTATTTTACGTACTGTTTACAAAGTGTGTTCACAAATCCACACTGAGAAACACGATGATTGACAGAGGGGTGTAAATTTTTTTTTCGATAGTAAGCAGTTTTCAGTTTTAAAGGTATCGTTTAACAAGACAACACTTGCCACCATCCTTCAAACCCATTGGTGAAAAAGAGCAAACATTTTGTTCATATTGTTTACTTTATGGTTCTTTCGGTAAAGCCACGTAGAAAGAAAATACATTATATAATAGAATACGACGTTTCGATTGCAACACAAGCAACCATCATCAGGTACGAATGAATGAGAAAACAAGCATAGTAAACTTAGAAATATAATGCAACACAACCCAGAGAGTCGGCTAACACAAGAGTCAACATCCTACCTGGCTGATGAACCTTGATTTGAAGCTTTCGTGACTGCAGGAATCCACTCTTTGGTTCTTGCGGTAAAGTGACGTGGGTAGAAAATCAACTACATCACGACGTCTCGAACGCAACACAAGCGTCCGTCTTCAGGCGAAACGTCGCGACTTACTTTAGTTTATTTATAGCGACGTGACTTTACCGCGAGAACCAGAGAGTTTGGTTGATGGACGTTCTTCCAAAGAATGCTAAATTTGCGAGAGACTAAACATAGACACGGAGACACACAGACAGACACACAAGTAGAGAGAGAACACACAGTGAAGATGCTTGACAGGCTGCTGCTGATTGAAGGCCTCTCCACACAATGATGAACAAATGGTAAACGCCTGTTAGGCACAAAACGACGAGAGGCCAGCACTAAACAATGGCTTAAACTATTGTCACAAAAATATAATTGTCTTCATATTGTTAGTTCCAAATAAATACGAAATGCTAAAGTTACTTCATTTGCGATGCTTAGAATGTCGTCCAGCAGAGCATCGCATGGTCAAGGCCGAGTTTAAGAATAGAAGGCCAATTTGAAAAGATCATCAATAAGAGAGGCTTCATCGATCTCGTGAACATGTGTCGTGCAATCCGCACCACCCGACAAAGTCAATTAGCAAGGTTTGCCACGTAAAGAAGGCGATTAAAGGTAATAACTGTACATGTCGTGGGTTTACTCTCCAACACACTATTTGGTGTTTAGTTTACGTGACAAACCTTACTCATTGGATGTGTCGGGTGGTGGCGGACTTAACGACACATTCATATTCACGCGATCCAATCCACAAACCTCTACTATCGATTATATTGGTCGCGAAAACCTCCTCCGCTTTGTTAAACTTGACAACCTCAGATCGCGGTCGTTTACCAACGATGCGAGCCCGAGGCCTGGCGCAGGAGGCCTCCACCACCTCCTCCACCACCACCTCCACCATCACCACCTCGTCCATCACCATCTACTCCATCACCACCTCCATCACCACCACCTCCATCACCACCTCCATCACCACCACCACCACCTCCATCACCACCACTTCCACCACCATTTCCACCACCACCTCCACTACCTCCACCACCACCACTTCCTCCACCACCACTTCCACCACCATTTCCATCACCACCTCCACCACCACCTCCACCACCATTTCCACCACCATTTCCACCATCACCACCACCACCTCCACCACCACTTCCACCACCACCACTTCCACCACCACCACTTCCACCACTTCCACCACCACCACTTCCACCACCACCACTTCCACCACCACCACTTCCACCACCACCACTTCCACCACCACCACCACTTCCACCACCACCACTTCCACCACCACCTCCACCACGTCCACCACTTCCACCACTTCCACCACCACCACCACTTCCACCACCACCACCACCACCTCCACCACCACCACCTCCACTCGTAGCAGCAGCAGCGGCAGCAGCTGGGCCCGCGTTGGCCTTGCCACTGATCACACGACGAGGCGATTGCTTGGGTCGTCGCGATTAACGGTCGCGATTCTAATCAGTAATCGATTTCTCTCCAGCCCACTCTCTCCACTTCGTATTTACTCTTCTATCGATCTGGCGTGCCCACTGTTGCTCGCTCTATCAGCCTCAATGTCAGGTGAGAGAAACATGTTCGCGGTCGCGATTCGATTCTAATAGTGCAATCGATTAATCTCGGGTAGTGTTAACGTGAGTCGATTATTGATCACGTGTCATTCGGTCTCCGTTTACAAACAAAACATTTGTAAAATGAACAGGGCACGTCTCATGGCGGACCCTCATCGATAGGACAGCCGCAGTTGGAGTTCAACCAAATAACGCTGCGAACCTGAGTCGATCAGGGCGCGATGAGGACTCGATTCGTTGATAATCGATTAATCGAGTGGCGGTCACGTGGTCGGCGCGGGGCGTGGCCTGTGGGCGTGGCCTGTGGGCTATGGGCGTGGCCTGTGGGCTATGGGCGTGGGATGTGGGCGTGGCCTGTAGGCTGTGGGCGTGGCCTGTGGGCTATGGGCGTAAGATGTGGGCGTGGCTTGTAGGCTGTGGGCGTGGCCTGTAGGCTATTGCGTGGGATGTGGGCGTGGCCTGTAGGCTGTGGGCGTGGTGACGTAGGCTGTGGGCGTGGCCTCACTTGACGCGCGGCTGGGCAGGTGGAAAGCAGCAGCGCCTCGATCTTGATCCTCATCTTCCTCAATCTTCCTCCTACATCTTGATCCTTCTCCTCAATCTTCCTCCTCCTCAATCTTGATCCTCCTCGTCGGCGATCTTCGTCGCTACCCGAAGGGCGATCTTCGACCTTCGCGTTGTGCCGCCTCGACTCGCCTCTCGTGCCCCCTCCCTCCCTCCCCCCGTGCGGACGAGCGGCCCCGCCATGGGAGCGTGCTGCTCCTGCACTCGGCAGCGCGAGCGTCCCCGCAAGAAGAGGTGAGTCGGACGCTGAAGCCCCACGCGGGCCCCGTGTGAGTCGGACGCTGAAGCCCCACGCGGGCCCCGTGTGAGTTGGACGCTGAAGCCCCACGCGGGCCCCGTGTGAGTCGGGCGCTGAAGCCCCACGCGGGCCCCGTGTGAGTCGGACGCTGAAGCCCCACGCGGGCCCCGTGTGAGTCGGACGCTAAAGCTCCGCAGTATAAACACTGGGGAGGGGTTGGTGGTGACCATTGTTATAATTACTGTAGGTGTGGGCCAGCATAGGTGTGAGTATAATCGTCGCCTCCTCATCCCACAACTTCTCCACGGTGTCGCGTTTTATTCGAGTCACTCTACTGCTGGATGAGGACCCCCCCACACCGTGTGGGTCGTGGGGGTTATTTGACCATACTTCACCACTCTGGGCAGTGCGGGGTTGTGAAGGCGGGGGACAGCATAGGTGTGGAGTATGTAAGTGCAGTACAACGATGTTTCTGCACAGACCTACAGATCACATTGCAGCCCCCGCAGTCTCCAGCAGCTGCTGTGATCAGTGGTCGCCGATCCAAGCTCTGATCGCGCTCATTCACAGTGACAACAAATGCTGCTTCTGAGAATCCGTACTTTCATCAGCGTTGGAGCAAACAAATACATTGGGCAGGTTGTTATCACTGTCTCATCGCCAAAGTCGGGCTTGCTTGAACCAATACTGGTGATATGCAAGGCCGTAATTATTATATATATTGGGGGGGGGGGGGACACATCCCCCCCCCCCCCCCCAATATTCAAATATGCTCAAAATGTCCCCCCCAATATATTGCTATAAAATAGATTTCTGTTTATATGATTGTGGTTATGGTTGTACTTTATAAATCCCTAATCTCTGCCATTACATACAATGAAACAAGAAAAGATCAAAAATAAAAAAACAGAGCAATGTAATACAATACAATATTAGACATTATTGTTAAAAATACATAAAATTTAAATCCCACGTGTTAGTGAATTTTTTTCAATATTTTAGGCAAGAAATTCGTTTTCAAATTTAGATTTTGTTTCTGGGGGTTGACCCCCTGGAAGATTTGGTCCCCCCCAATGTTGACTCCATGACTACAGCCTTGGTGAAATGCCACATGTTTTATGAGATTGAGATCCATTGCTTGGACGAACTCAATGCTGACATTAAAACCGAATCACTTATTGCAGATATTGTAAGAAACACCGCTGCAGGCATAACCGTGCCAAGAATGGCATTGATGACCACGCCGATGCATCCTCTCCCACCACCAGCGAACGCTCGGCGTCACCGGTGGTGCAGGAAGGTGCAGCCACCTCGGGCTCGTGTGGAAAGGTAAGAATCATCACCATCATCGTCTCACACGAACACAACATCTCGTGCATTCAGCCACATGGTAACCGACATAGAACCATCCACCGCGGAGATGGAATTATAAAATAAGTTTGTGTGTAGGTACCAGCTGGACTCTTTTGCATTGTCGGACTGTGAGAGAATTATTTTGAATTTTTGGACTCTGAGAGGGAGTGACAGATTGGGGAGGCCTTCATCCAACATCAGTTTGACTATGGCTGATGATTATATAACTGACAATTGTTGAATGATTCCTCTGTCATCATATCATCACCAGCTATTTTCTATCCACTTCCAAATGACGGCCCGACACACATCACCACTCCCCATCACATTCACGCAATGCCTCAATGTTTCTGGCTCCTGCACGAGCATTGAACTCATTGCTCCATCTCCACGGTGTCCGCCTTTTTCCTTTTTGGCTGCCATTCAATTACCAACCCCGTCCATCTGTTCTCGCAATGTATCCTGCACAATCCAGGTTCATCGGAACGGCTAATTGCATGGTTCAAACGTGACTTTCTACGCGTCTTGGTGCACACTTTAGCTTGCGCTCCCTTATCTCTGCACTACACGTGTGCACTCTCTATCTAGTGCGTAAACCATGAACGTGATTCCCTCGACAGGAGGCGCCGGCAGAGTGCCAGGTCATTGTGCCGCTCTCCCCACTTGACATCGCTGGACGACCATTGCCCGATGGGGATGTCGAGCCCCCCCACGCCTCCGCTGAGAAACCCCTTCTCCTGGTCGAGGAGAAGGTACCCAGCGTGGAGGAGGCGGAGCGACGCGACAATGAGCCGGAAGTCAGGTAGGGAGGGGAGTGGGAGATGCAGCAGTAGCGGTGGGTGCTGGGGTCTGGTTAGGGAGAACCAGTCGTCTGGACAGGCAGTTAGACAATTACTGTAGGTGTGGGCCAGCATAGGTGTGAGTATAATCGTAACCTCCTCATCCCACAACTTCTCCACGGTGTCGCGTTTTATTCGAGTCACTCTACTGCTGGATGAGGACCCCCCCACACCGTGTGGGTCGTGGGGGTTATTTGACCATACTTCACCACTCTGGGCAGTGCGGGGTTGTGAAGGCGGGGGACAGCATAGGTGTGGAGTATGTAAGTGCAGTACAACGATGTTTCTGCACAGACCTACAGATCACATTGCAGCCCCCGCAGTCTCCAGCAGCTGCTGTGATCAGTGGTCGCCGATCCAAGCTCTGATCGCGCTCATTCACAGTGACAACAAATGCTGCTTCTGAGAATCCGTACTTTCATCAGCGTTGGAGCAAACAAATACATTGGGCAGGTTGTTATCACTGTCTCATCGCCAAAGTCGGGCTCGCTTGACCCAGTACTGGTGAAATGCAAGGCCAATATTCAAATATGCTCAAAATGTCCCCCCCAATATATTGCTATAAAATAGATTTCTGTTTATATGACTGTGGTTATGGTTGTACTTTATTAATCCCTAATCTCTGCCATTACTTACAATGAAACAAGAAAAGATGAAAAATAAAAAACAGAGCAATGTAATACAATACAATATTAGACATTATTGTTAAAAATACATAAAATTTAAATCCCATGTGTTAGTGAATTTTTTTCAATATTTTAGGCAAGAAATTAGTTTTCAAATTTAGATTTTGTTTCTGGGGGTTGACCCCCTGGAAGATTTGGTCCCCCCAATGTTGACTCCATGGCTACAGCCTTGGTGAAATGCCACATGTTTTATGAGATTGAGATCCATTGCTTAGACGAACTCAATGCTGACATTAAAACCGAATCACTTATTGCAGACATTGTAAGAAGCACCGCTGCAGGCATAACCGTGCCAAGAATGGCATTGATGACCACGCCGATGCATCCTCTCCCACCACCAGCGAACGCTCGGCGTCACCGGTGGTGCAGGAAGGTGCAGCCACCTCGGGCTCGTGTGGAAAGGTAAGAATCATCACCATCATCGTCTCACACGAACACAACATCTCGTGCATTCAGCCACATGGTAACCGACATAGAACCATCCACCGCGGAGATGGAATTATAAAATAAGTTTGTGTGTAGGTACCAGCTGGACTCTTTTGCATTGTCGGACTGTGAGAGAATTATTTTGAATTTTTGGACTCTGAGAGGGAGTGACAGATTGGGGAGGCCTTCATCCAACATCAGTTTGACTATGGCTGATGATTATATAACTGACAATTGTTGAATGATTCCTCTGTCATCATATCATCACCAGCTATTTTCTATCCACTTCCAAATGACGGCCCGACACACATCACCACTCCCCATCACATTCACGCAATGCCTCAATGTTTCTGGCTCCTGCACGAGCATTGAACTCATTGCTCCATCTCCACGGTGTCCGCCTTTTTCCTTTTTGGCTGCCATTCAATTACCAACCCCGTCCATCTGTTCTCGCAATGTATCCTGCACAATCCAGGTTCATCGGAACGGCTAATTGCATGGTTCAAACGTGACTTTCTACGCGTCTTGGTGCACACTTTAGCTTGCGCTCCCTTATCTCTGCACTACACGTGTGCACTCTCTATCTAGTGCGTAAACCATGAACGTGATTCCCTCGACAGGAGGCGCCGGCAGAGTGCCAGGTCATTGTGCCGCTCTCCCCACTTGACATCGCTGGACGACCATTGCCCGATGGGGATGTCGAGCCCCCCCACGCCTCCGCTGAGAAACCCCTTCTCCTGGTCGAGGAGAAGGTACCCAGCGTGGAGGAGGCGGAGCGACGCGACAATGAGCCGGAAGTCAGGTAGGGAGGGGAGTGGGAGATGCAGCAGTAGCGGTGGGTGCTGGGGTCTGGTTAGGGAGAACCAGTCGTCTGGACAGGCAGTTAGACAATTACTGTAGGTGTGGGCCAGCATAGGTGTGAGTATAATCGTAACCTCCTCATCCCACAACTTCTCCACGGTGTCGCGTTTTATTCGAGTCACTCTACTGCTGGATGAGGACCCCCCCACACCGTGTGGGTCGTGGGGGTTATTTGACCATACTTCACCACTCTGGGCAGTGCGGGGTTGTGAAGGCGGGGGACAGCATAGGTGTGGAGTATGTAAGTGCAGTACAACGATGTTTCTGCACAGACCTACAGATCACATTGCAGCCCCCGCAGTCTCCAGCAGCTGCTGTGATCAGTGGTCGCCGATCCAAGCTCTGATCGCGCTCATTCACAGTGACAACAAATGCTGCTTCTGAGAATCCGTACTTTCATCAGCGTTGGAGCAAACAAATACATTGGGCAGGTTGTTATCACTGTCTCATCGCCAAAGTCGGGCTCGCTTGACCCAGTACTGGTGAAATGCAAGGCCAATATTCAAATATGCTCAAAATGTCCCCCCCAATATATTGCTATAAAATAGATTTCTGTTTATATGACTGTGGTTATGGTTGTACTTTATTAATCCCTAATCTCTGCCATTACTTACAATGAAACAAGAAAAGATGAAAAATAAAAAACAGAGCAATGTAATACAATACAATATTAGACATTATTGTTAAAAATACATAAAATTTAAATCCCATGTGTTAGTGAATTTTTTTCAATATTTTAGGCAAGAAATTAGTTTTCAAATTTAGATTTTGTTTCTGGGGGTTGACCCCCTGGAAGATTTGGTCCCCCCAATGTTGACTCCATGGCTACAGCCTTGGTGAAATGCCACATGTTTTATGAGATTGAGATCCATTGCTTAGACGAACTCAATGCTGACATTAAAACCGAATCACTTATTGCAGACATTGTAAGAAGCACCGCTGCAGGCATAACCGTGCCAAGAATGGCATTGATGACCACGCCGATGCATCCTCTCCCACCACCAGCGAACGCTCGGCGTCACCGGTGGTGCAGGAAGGTGCAGCCACCTCGGGCTCGTGTGGAAAGGTAAGAATCCTCACTATCATCGTCTCACACGAACACAACATCTCGTGCATTCAGCCACATGGTAACCGACATAGAACCATCCACCGCGGAGATGGAATTATAAAATAAGTTTGTGTGTAGGTACCAGCTGGACTCTTTTGCATTGTCGGACTGTGAGAGAATTATTTTGAATTTTTGGACTCTGAGAGGGAGTGACAGATTGGGGAGGCCTTCATCCAACATCAGTTTGACTATGGCTGATGATTATATAACTGACAATTGTTGAATGATTCCTCTGTCATCATATCATCACCAGCTATTTTCTATCCACTTCCAAATGACGGCCCGACACACATCACCACTCCCCATCACATTCACGCAATGCCTCAATGTTTCTGGCTCCTGCACGAGCATTGAACTCATTGCTCCATCTCCACGGTGTCCGCCTTTTTCCTTTTTGGCTGCCATTCAATTACCAACCCCGTCCATCTGTTCTCGCAATGTATCCTGCACAATCCAGGTTCATCGGAACGGCTAATTGCATGGTTCAAACGTGACTTTCTACGCGTCTTGGTGCACACTTTAGCTTGCGCTCCCTTATCTCTGCACTACACGTGTGCACTCTCTATCTAGTGCGTAAACCATGAACGTGATTCCCTCGACAGGAGGCGCCGGCAGAGTGCCAGGTCATTGTGCCGCTCTCCCCACTTGACATCGCTGGACGACCATTGCCCGATGGGGATGTCGAGCCCCCCCACGCCTCCGCTGAGAAACCCCTTCTCCTGGTCGAGGAGAAGGTACCCAGCGTGGAGGAGGCGGAGCGACGCGACAATGAGCCGGAAGTCAGGTAGGGAGGGGAGTGGGAGATGCAGCAGTAGCGGTGGGTGCTGGGGTCTGGTTAGGGAGAACCAGTCGTCTGGACAGGCAGTTAGACAATTACTGTAGGTGTGGGCCAGCATAGGTGTGAGTATAATCGTAACCTCCTCATCCCACAACTTCTCCACGGTGTCGCGTTTTATTCGAGTCACTCTACTGCTGGATGAGGACCCCCCCACACCGTGTGGGTCGTGGGGGTTATTTGACCATACTTCACCACTCTGGGCAGTGCGGGGTTGTGAAGGCGGGGGACAGCATAGGTGTGGAGTATGTAAGTGCAGTACAACGATGTTTCTGCACAGACCTACAGATCACATTGCAGCCCCCGCAGTCTCCAGCAGCTGCTGTGATCAGTGGTCGCCGATCCAAGCTCTGATCGCGCTCATTCACAGTGACAACAAATGCTGCTTCTGAGAATCCGTACTTTCATCAGCGTTGGAGCAAACAAATACATTGGGCAGGTTGTTATCACTGTCTCATCGCCAAAGTCGGGCTCGCTTGACCCAGTACTGGTGAAATGCAAGGCCAATATTCAAATATGCTCAAAATGTCCCCCCCAATATATTGCTATAAAATAGATTTCTGTTTATATGACTGTGGTTATGGTTGTACTTTATTAATCCCTAATCTCTGCCATTACTTACAATGAAACAAGAAAAGATGAAAAATAAAAAACAGAGCAATGTAATACAATACAATATTAGACATTATTGTTAAAAATACATAAAATTTAAATCCCATGTGTTAGTGAATTTTTTTCAATATTTTAGGCAAGAAATTAGTTTTCAAATTTAGATTTTGTTTCTGGGGGTTGACCCCCTGGAAGATTTGGTCCCCCCAATGTTGACTCCATGGCTACAGCCTTGGTGAAATGCCACATGTTTTATGAGATTGAGATCCATTGCTTAGACGAACTCAATGCTGACATTAAAACCGAATCACTTATTGCAGACATTGTAAGAAGCACCGCTGCAGGCATAACCGTGCCAAGAATGGCATTGATGACCACGCCGATGCATCCTCTCCCACCACCAGCGAACGCTCGGCGTCACCGGTGGTGCAGGAAGGTGCAGCCACCTCGGGCTCGTGTGGAAAGGTAAGAATCGTCACCATCATCGTCTCACACGAACACAACATCTCGTGCATTCAGCCACATGGTAACCGACATAGAACCATCCACCGCGGAGATGGAATTATAAAATAAGTTTGTGTGTAGGTACCAGCTGGACTCTTTTGCATTGTCGGACTGTGAGAGAATTATTTTGAATTTTTGGACTCTGAGAGGGAGTGACAGATTGGGGAGGCCTTCATCCAACATCAGTTTGACTATGGCTGATGATTATATAACTGACAATTGTTGAATGATTCCTCTGTCATCATATCATCACCAGCTATTTTCTATCCACTTCCAAATGACGGCCCGACACACATCACCACTCCCCATCACATTCACGCAATGCCTCAATGTTTCTGGCTCCTGCACGAGCATTGAACTCATTGCTCCATCTCCACGGTGTCCGCCTTTTTCCTTTTTGGCTGCCATTCAATTACCAACCCCGTCCATCTGTTCTCGCAATGTATCCTGCACAATCCAGGTTCATCGGAACGGCTAATTGCATGGTTCAAACGTGACTTTCTACGCGTCTTGGTGCACACTTTAGCTTGCGCTCCCTTATCTCTGCACTACACGTGTGCACTCTCTATCTAGTGCGTAAACCATGAACGTGATTCCCTCGACAGGAGGCGCCGGCAGAGTGCCAGGTCATTGTGCCGCTCTCCCCACTTGACATCGCTGGACGACCATTGCCCGATGGGGATGTCGAGCCCCCCCACGCCTCCGCTGAGAAACCCCTTCTCCTGGTCGAGGAGAAGGTACCCAGCGTGGAGGAGGCGGAGCGACGCGACAATGAGCCGGAAGTCAGGTAGGGAGGGGAGTGGGAGATGCAGCAGTAGCGGTGGGTGCTGGGGTCTGGTTAGGGAGAACCAGTCGTCTGGACAGGCAGTTAGACAATTACTGTAGGTGTGGGCCAGCATAGGTGTGAGTATAATCGTAACCTCCTCATCCCACAACTTCTCCACGGTGTCGCGTTTTATTCGAGTCACTCTACTGCTGGATGAGGACCCCCCCACACCGTGTGGGTCGTGGGGGTTATTTGACCATACTTCACCACTCTGGGCAGTGCGGGGTTGTGAAGGCGGGGGACAGCATAGGTGTGGAGTATGTAAGTGCAGTACAACGATGTTTCTGCACAGACCTACAGATCACATTGCAGCCCCCGCAGTCTCCAGCAGCTGCTGTGATCAGTGGTCGCCGATCCAAGCTCTGATCGCGCTCATTCACAGTGACAACAAATGCTGCTTCTGAGAATCCGTACTTTCATCAGCGTTGGAGCAAACAAATACATTGGGCAGGTTGTTATCACTGTCTCATCGCCAAAGTCGGGCTCGCTTGACCCAGTACTGGTGAAATGCAAGGCCAATATTCAAATATGCTCAAAATGTCCCCCCCAATATATTGCTATAAAATAGATTTCTGTTTATATGACTGTGGTTATGGTTGTACTTTATTAATCCCTAATCTCTGCCATTACTTACAATGAAACAAGAAAAGATGAAAAATAAAAAACAGAGCAATGTAATACAATACAATATTAGACATTATTGTTAAAAATACATAAAATTTAAATCCCATGTGTTAGTGAATTTTTTTCAATATTTTAGGCAAGAAATTAGTTTTCAAATTTAGATTTTGTTTCTGGGGGTTGACCCCCTGGAAGATTTGGTCCCCCCAATGTTGACTCCATGGCTACAGCCTTGGTGAAATGCCACATGTTTTATGAGATTGAGATCCATTGCTTAGACGAACTCAATGCTGACATTAAAACCGAATCACTTATTGCAGACATTGTAAGAAGCACCGCTGCAGGCATAACCGTGCCAAGAATGGCATTGATGACCACGCCGATGCATCCTCTCCCACCACCAGCGAACGCTCGGCGTCACCGGTGGTGCAGGAAGGTGCAGCCACCTCGGGCTCGTGTGGAAAGGTAAGAATCCTCACTATCATCGTCTCACACGAACACAACATCTCGTGCATTCAGCCACATGGTAACCGACATAGAACCATCCACCGCGGAGATGGAATTATAAAATAAGTTTGTGTGTAGGTGCCAGCTGGACTCTTTTGCATTGTCGGACTGTGAGAGAATTATTTTGAATTTTTGGACTCTGAGAGGGAGTGACAGATTGGGGAGGCCTTCATCCAACATCAGTTTGACTATGGCTGATGATTATATAACTGACAATTGTTGAATGATTCCTCTGTCATCATATCATCACCAGCTATTTTCTATCCACTTCCAAATGACGGCCCGACACACATCACCACTCCCCATCACATTCACGCAATGCCTCAATGTTTCTGGCTCCTGCACGAGCATTGAACTCATTGCTCCATCTCCACGGTGTCCGCCTTTTTCCTTTTTGGCTGCCATTCAATTACCAACCCCGTCCATCTGTTCTCGCAATGTATCCTGCACAATCCAGGTTCATCGGAACGGCTAATTGCATGGTTCAAACGTGACTTTCTACGCGTCTTGGTGCACACTTTAGCTTGCGCTCCCTTATCTCTGCACTACACGTGTGCACTCTCTATCTAGTGCGTAAACCATGAACGTGATTCCCTCGACAGGAGGCGCCGGCAGAGTGCCAGGTCATTGTGCCGCTCTCCCCACTTGACATCGCTGGACGACCATTGCCCGATGGGGATGTCGAGCCCCCCCACGCCTCCGCTGAGAAACCCCTTCTCCTGGTCGAGGAGAAGGTACCCAGCGTGGAGGAGGCGGAGCGACGCGACAATGAGCCGGAAGTCAGGTAGGGAGGGGAGTGGGAGATGCAGCAGTAGCGGTGGGTGCTGGGGTCTGGTTAGGGAGAACCAGTCGTCTGGACAGGCAGTTAGACAATTACTGTAGGTGTGGGCCAGCATAGGTGTGAGTATAATCGTAACCTCCTCATCCCACAACTTCTCCACGGTGTCGCGTTTTATTCGAGTCACTCTACTGCTGGATGAGGACCCCCCCACACCGTGTGGGTCGTGGGGGTTATTTGACCATACTTCACCACTCTGGGCAGTGCGGGGTTGTGAAGGCGGGGGACAGCATAGGTGTGGAGTATGTAAGTGCAGTACAACGATGTTTCTGCACAGACCTACAGATCACATTGCAGCCCCCGCAGTCTCCAGCAGCTGCTGTGATCAGTGGTCGCCGATCCAAGCTCTGATCGCGCTCATTCACAGTGACAACAAATGCTGCTTCTGAGAATCCGTACTTTCATCAGCGTTGGAGCAAACAAATACATTGGGCAGGTTGTTATCACTGTCTCATCGCCAAAGTCGGGCTCGCTTGACCCAGTACTGGTGAAATGCAAGGCCAATATTCAAATATGCTCAAAATGTCCCCCCCAATATATTGCTATAAAATAGATTTCTGTTTATATGACTGTGGTTATGGTTGTACTTTATTAATCCCTAATCTCTGCCATTACTTACAATGAAACAAGAAAAGATGAAAAATAAAAAACAGAGCAATGTAATACAATACAATATTAGACATTATTGTTAAAAATACATAAAATTTAAATCCCATGTGTTAGTGAATTTTTTTCAATATTTTAGGCAAGAAATTAGTTTTCAAATTTAGATTTTGTTTCTGGGGGTTGACCCCCTGGAAGATTTGGTCCCCCCAATGTTGACTCCATGGCTACAGCCTTGGTGAAATGCCACATGTTTTATGAGATTGAGATCCATTGCTTAGACGAACTCAATGCTGACATTAAAACCGAATCACTTATTGCAGACATTGTAAGAAGCACCGCTGCAGGCATAACCGTGCCAAGAATGGCATTGATGACCACGCCGATGCATCCTCTCCCACCACCAGCGAACGCTCGGCGTCACCGGTGGTGCAGGAAGGTGCAGCCACCTCGGGCTCGTGTGGAAAGGTAAGAATCGTCACCATCATCGTCTCACACGAACACAACATCTCGTGCATTCAGCCACATGGTAACCGACATAGAACCATCCACCGCGGAGATGGAATTATAAAATAAGTTTGTGTGTAGGTGCCAGCTGGACTCTTTTGCATTGTCGGACTGTGAGAGAATTATTTTGAATTTTTGGACTCTGAGAGGGAGTGACAGATTGGGGAGGCCTTCATCCAACATCAGTTTGACTATGGCTGATGATTATATAACTGACAATTGTTGAATGATTCCTCTGTCATCATATCATCACCAGCTATTTTCTATCCACTTCCAAATGACGGCCCGACACACATCACCACTCCCCATCACATTCACGCAATGCCTCAATGTTTCTGGCTCCTGCACGAGCATTGAACTCATTGCTCCATCTCCACGGTGTCCGCCTCTTTTCCATTTTTGGCTGCCATTCAATTACCAACCCCGTCCATCTGTTCTCGCAATGTATCCTGCACAATCCAGGTTCATCGGAACGGCTAATTGCATGGTTCAAACGTGACTTTCTACGCGTCTTGGTGCACACTTTAGCTTGCGCTCCCTTATCTCTGCACTACACGTGTGCACTCTCTATCTAGTGCGTAAACCATGAACGTGATTCCCTCGACAGGAGGCGCCGGCAGAGTGCCAGGTCATTGTGCCGCTCTCCCCACTTGACATCGCTGGACGACCATTGCCCGATGGGGATGTCGAGCCCCCCCACGCCTCCGCTGAGAAACCCCTTCTCCTGGTCGAGGAGAAGGTACCCAGCGTGGAGGAGGCGGAGCGACGCGACAATGAGCCGGAAGTCAGGTAGGGAGGGGAGTGGGAGATGCAGCAGTAGCGGTGGGTGCTGGGGTCTGGTTAGGGAGAACCAGTCGTCTGGACAGGCAGTTAGACAATTACTGTAGGTGTGGGCCAGCATAGGTGTGAGTATAATCGTAACCTCCTCATCCCACAACTTCTCCACGGTGTCGCGTTTTATTCGAGTCACTCTACTGCTGGATGAGGACCCCCCCACACCGTGTGGGTCGTGGGGGTTATTTGACCATACTTCACCACTCTGGGCAGTGCGGGGTTGTGAAGGCGGGGGACAGCATAGGTGTGGAGTATGTAAGTGCAGTACAACGATGTTTCTGCACAGACCTACAGATCACATTGCAGCCCCCGCAGTCTCCAGCAGCTGCTGTGATCAGTGGTCGCCGATCCAAGCTCTGATCGCGCTCATTCACAGTGACAACAAATGCTGCTTCTGAGAATCCGTACTTTCATCAGCGTTGGAGCAAACAAATACATTGGGCAGGTTGTTATCACTGTCTCATCGCCAAAGTCGGGCTCGCTTGACCCAGTACTGGTGAAATGCAAGGCCAATATTCAAATATGCTCAAAATGTCCCCCCCAATATATTGCTATAAAATAGATTTCTGTTTATATGACTGTGGTTATGGTTGTACTTTATTAATCCCTAATCTCTGCCATTACTTACAATGAAACAAGAAAAGATGAAAAATAAAAAACAGAGCAATGTAATACAATACAATATTAGACATTATTGTTAAAAATACATAAAATTTAAATCCCATGTGTTAGTGAATTTTTTTCAATATTTTAGGCAAGAAATTAGTTTTCAAATTTAGATTTTGTTTCTGGGGGTTGACCCCCTGGAAGATTTGGTCCCCCCAATGTTGACTCCATGGCTACAGCCTTGGTGAAATGCCACATGTTTTATGAGATTGAGATCCATTGCTTAGACGAACTCAATGCTGACATTAAAACCGAATCACTTATTGCAGACATTGTAAGAAGCACCGCTGCAGGCATAACCGTGCCAAGAATGGCATTGATGACCACGCCGATGCATCCTCTCCCACCACCAGCGAACGCTCGGCGTCACCGGTGGTGCAGGAAGGTGCAGCCACCTCGGGCTCGTGTGGAAAGGTAAGAATCATCACCATCATCGTCTCACACGAACACAACATCTCGTGCATTCAGCCACATGGTAACCGACATAGAACCATCCACCGCGGAGATGGAATTATAAAATAAGTTTGTGTGTAGGTGCCAGCTGGACTCTTTTGCATTGTCGGACTGTGAGAGAATTATTTTGAATTTTTGGACTCTGAGAGGGAGTGACAGATTGGGGAGGCCTTCATCCAACATCAGTTTGACTATGGCTGATGATTATATAACTGACAATTGTTGAATGATTCCTCTGTCATCATATCATCACCAGCTATTTTCTATCCACTTCCAAATGACGGCCCGACACACATCACCACTCCCCATCACATTCACGCAATGCCTCAATGTTTCTGGCTCCTGCACGAGCATTGAACTCATTGCTCCATCTCCACGGTGTCCGCCTTTTTCCTTTTTGGCTGCCATTCAATTACCAACCCCGTCCATCTGTTCTCGCAATGTATCCTGCACAATCCAGGTTCATCGGAACGGCTAATTGCATGGTTCAAACGTGACTTTCTACGCGTCTTGGTGCACACTTTAGCTTGCGCTCCCTTATCTCTGCACTACACGTGTGCACTCTCTATCTAGTGCGTAAACCATGAACGTGATTCCCTCGACAGGAGGCGCCGGCAGAGTGCCAGGTCATTGTGCCGCTCTCCCCACTTGACGTCGCTGGACGACCATTGCCCGATGGGGATGTCGAGCCCCCCCACGCCTCCGCTGAGAAACCCCTTCTCCTGGTCGAGGAGAAGGTACCCAGCGTGGAGGAGGCGGAGCGACGCGACAATGAGCCGGAAGTCAGGTAGGGAGGGGAGTGGGAGATGCAGCAGTAGCGGTGGGTGCTGGGGTCTGGTTAGGGAGAACCAGTCGTCTGGACAGGCAGTTAGACAATTACTGTAGGTGTGGGCCAGCATAGGTGTGAGTTGGTGTGTGTGTAGGTTTTAGTGAGTGTTGGTGGGATGGAGTGTAGGTGTGAGTGAGTGTAAGCGTGAGCGAGTGCAGGTGTGAGTGAGTGTAGGTGTGATGAAGTGTAGGTGTGAGGGAGTGCAGGTGTGAGGGAGTGCAGGTGTGTTCTTTGTGTAGGCTCATGTATGAGTGTGAGTGTCAGCTAGAGCTCGTGTACAATGGTGTTGGTTCCGGCTAGCGTAAGGGTACGTAGAATGACACTAGCGAACACTTTTGTGATCATTTGTTGTTTTGTTTCAGCTCTGAAAATGTTATCCTCGAGATCATCACTGAGGAATTCTGCTCTGGAATCATGGTGAGAGTCTTGGTGTAGCGAGTTTAGAGTCTCAGCCTGGTCACCAATTATCACGTAGCATTTGTTATGCCACTTGCTTTGGTAGTTTGGCACAGCAGTTTGCACGCTGCGCTGCGAACCCAGCAACCTCAGTTGGATTCCCAGCAAAGGCTAGATTCATTGGAGGGGGCTATCAGGGCTTCCGGACTGTACGTTTGTAACGACGTTTCAAACGTGCGGCATAGCCCGAACACGCAACCTTGGCACCCATCTACACGACAATCCGGCATATCCTGCTGACGGGACTCGGATCATCAACACCGGCCCAGAGATTCCCTGATGGAAAACATTGGTCCCACAAGCTCATAGGCCGATGAACTAAAACGTTAATTTCTCCATAGGCTGCGAAACAGATACGTGTCCTTTGATTTTTTTAAGTCGGAACATTCATCAGCTATGAGAATGCATTTGGCGGCACACCCTTATAAAACACAGCGTGGTTTGGTGCGGTTTGCTGTCTGCAGAGCATCGGAGATGGTGGCGAGGATGCACCGTGCCTGGCACACGAGTGCGAGCCGCTGGAGCAAGGTGAGGCGTCGTTCCCTCTATTATAACGGGTTGTGTGTGGATCCCCGGTTATAATGGACCGTGTGTGGGACCCTGGGAATTATGACCCATATGTGGAACCCTGGTTTTAATGGGTGGTGTGTGGGTCCCTGGTTATAACGGGCTGTGTGTGGGTCCCTGGTTATAACGGGCTGTGTGTTGCATCGTCTGCCACAGCGGGTGGAGAGTGGGCGGAGAGCAGCGTCCCGCAGCGCCGCCACGACGAGCTGCAGCGCCACTTGGCGGAGACGGTGGAGAGCCTGAAGGAGCTCAATGGCAGCCAGGACCTCGAGGTATGCGGGAGGTCGTGAGGTCAATCCCGATTCTGACAACTACCGTATACTTGCAGTTCACATATTCTCTCCTCATGGTTGCGTGGATTTTTCTCCAGGTCCTCCGATTTTTCCCTCCACATTTAGAGACGTGTTTTAGAGTATTTGGCTGCTATAAATATCCATGCGACATTTCACTAAGTGGAGCTAGCAGTTGTAGCCGAGTCTCTTCTGAAAAAGTGCTATATAGCTCAGTGGGCCTTACCTGGTTAAATAAAACTAGTGTTAGTTTAATAGTTGAGTTTGAATAGTGTGAGTGTACCTGTGTGTGTGCGCGATGGGCAGACCAAGGTCATGAAGTTCGAGCTGGCCAAGGCCTCATCAATACCCGTCAACCAGATCTCCAACACATCTGGTGAGAGCCGTCCCCTCCCATCTCTCTTGAAACGTCGAGTCTCAGTCTGCCCCAGCTCCCGCAGTGTAAACGCACAATCAAGCAGCTTGCATGGCAGTCATTGTGTCACGACTGCGATAGTGCAGCGCTATTATATAACACACGTCCCCCTGTTTCTACCTGGGCCCCCCCCCCCCCCCCGTGTCCTCGTGTGCAGGTTCTCACCTGCGCGTCATCACCGACAAGCTGGACTTGCTGTTGAGCGGCAAGGCCGTCGTGTCGGGCACGCGCTCCACCAACGTGTCGGACCACCCGCAGGGCCTGCTCTATGTCCTGCACCGGGTGACTGAGAGGCTTGTGGTACGTCGACATGCCCCCTCGCAAAGCCCCGCCTCTTGCCTCGCATTCAAATGCATTTCACATCCACGCACCTCCACGTTACCACCGTCGTCATCGCCGTCATCCACCGACATCTGCTTCTCACCTTTGCCTTGTGGTCGCTGCTAGGATCAATTGACTTGAATGTGTTTTCATTTATTCTCACGGTTCATTCATCGATGCTTCTTATACCAGAAAGCCACAATTCGTCTCATTAATGCTTTTTTTCAATGGGGTTCCTCTTGCAAAATGTTGCACGTTTAATTGGGAAAGCTAAATGAGAAAGATTATTTATCACAAACTAAATAAGTGCAGCAAATTGGTTTTCTTCGGTTGTTCCGGTTTTTTCACCTCACCCTCACTCCCCCTGCGTCTCTGCCACTACAGAAGCAGAGCGAGGAGGAGGTGGGGTGGAACCACGCGGCGGCGTTCCCCATCGCGGCTGTCACCGTGGAACTGTGGCACCGGCACCCAGCCATCGGGGAGCTCCTGCTCGCTCACCTGCTGAGCAAGTGCCCCTACTTGGGCCCTTTCTTCCCTCGTCCCACGCCTGGGCAGAGCCAGGAGGACGCTTTCAGGTGAGGGCACTGGGGACATGGGGTGGGGGGTGGTGGGTGGGGGGTGAGGGCTATGGGTGCACATGGCGTGTGCGTGACGCCCGTGTCTCCCCCCATCACCCGCAGGATCCTCGGTTACCGCTTCGAGGATGGGACACTAGAGGACGAAGACTTGTTCCTCCAGAGAATGTCGGGCATGGCGCGCCTGTACGCGGCCATCGTCTCTGCACCCGTGTCTCCCTCCAGTGGCGACAAGGTAGCCTCACCTTGCTCCAAGAATCAGACCTCACTCTCTTCGTCACGTACAGTTTGGTTCGCTCTGCTAGTCTACGTGTGACATTGTATGCATGCGATTTGCTTAAATCATAAGCCATTGGCTCCGTGTAGCGCAAGTACGAGAATGGAATTTTAAATTGACGAATCCCTCCCACCCCTACCCCACGCGCGTTGTGTGCGTGATTCGCAGAGCCACCCCCACGGCGTGAGTCACGGCTGGTCCTGGCTCACGCGGGTCCTGGATATGGAGCCCATGGCCAATGTCACCCCCACCGTGCTCTTCCGCTTTCTGGAGGTACGCAGGAGAGCACGCACGAGAGCACACTCGCATGAGCACACAGCTCGCTCACACAGCGCACGCACGAACACACGGCGCACACACACGAGCACACGCACGAGCACACAGCGCACAAGCGTTGTGATAGAGACGAGGCTGCCCTGTGACTTGTTGACGTGCTCCTGGCGTGTGTGAGCAGGTGGCAGGCAGTGCCATGGAGGTTGCATACGGCGATCAGCTCTGGGAGCTGCTCGATGTGTTAAGGAAAGAATACATCCCAAGGTACCTCTCACCCAGTGGCAGAACCTAGTCACCATCTCACCTTCACAGAGCCATTTATATTTGCACGTGTTCCTTGCATTTACGCCTGAAGTCGCGATTTTCTTTCTGTTTTTATGTTGTGGCAATAGACTGAATCACCTCGTCAAGTCGCCAGCTAATATCAAAGTAGCATTGCACTTGGACAAAGAGAAGGGTCCTTACACAGCCGTAACTTTCCCCTGCGGATCATAAACTCTGGCTCTTGGAAGACTCTTCACCAGCCCAGTTTTGCACCCACAGCAATTGGCAGGGAGGCAGTAGCGATGTGATCGACGTGACTGAAGTCAGCTGTCGACAGCAGGCTCCCGTGACAGTGTGTCTCTGAACGAGCTTCAAGCTGTGGTTGGTGATGCTCACCGGTTATGGACTGGAGCCGGGAGTTTGTAAGAATCGATGGATGTGCAACTAAACTCGCTGCGTCTGTTCTTGTCCTGCAGAATCGAGAAGGTGTCCATCCCGCAGCAGATGGGAGCTGTGGTCAGACTGAGGCTGTTCCTCGAGGTACCGGCTTTGACGACACAACTTTGACACATGCATATTTATTCCAGTGTCGTTGTCAAGACTCGCACAGCAATATGTGTAACATTACCTTAAGTCATAACAGCTGCGGAAGTTGACATCACGTAATGATATCTGAAGTCACTCAGGAGCTCCCTTTATCCATACTCGCAGCAATAGCCATCTTATCCTGAGTGGGCACATTGCGAGTTGGTCAGGAGACGTCAGTACAGCAGCGGATTTAACTTAACTATGCGGAGCTGTGTTTATCCAAATATGTTATGGGTTTTCTCCGGAGACTCTGGATTCTTCCCAATCGACAAACTTGCCTTCACGGAATTCGCCAAACATCCCAAAACAGGGCCATCCTGAAGTAGTGTTAACACTCAATGTGGCCGAAGTTACATTCATTCGGGGCATAGTTAGTACCATGTGTGTGGGTGTAATTATTGTCAAAGAATTTGTAAGTACATGTCAATCACATGAATGTTAGAGTTCGAAAATCCAAATTAGATGAAAACCTGAGTTGAACAAAGGTATTTTTCTTTGTGAAGTTATCTGTGACCAGGATAATACCTTTAACTCGCTACACTTGAGACTCCGGTTTAATCACAGGTGGCTGAAACCTCAATTCAAACCCAGGATCTGAGTGGTGCTGGCTTTGCACTCAAACACATAATTAGCCCCATATCCACTTAGTCACTTAATGCAATTTTTTCCGTGTCGGGAAGTTGGGAAACACTTCCCAGAAATAAATTAGTAATTCTCCTTTCATCGTGGCATGCGTACACACAAAGGGAGGGTTAATCGTTAATTGCCTGAATCACCAGGTCTCCCCTTCACACGGGGTTTCGAGTACATCATCAGGGATGTGTGCCAGTCCTACCCCAGGCTTGTGTATAACTCACAAATGACATCATTCCCAACCGCATTACACCAGGGATAGTGGGTGAGGTCATTACAATCATCGACCTCACACCTGAATGGGAGGAGCAGGAGGATGGGTGAAAGGTGATTGGCCAGGAGGGTTGAAGGGGAAAGGCAGGGAAGGGTTGAGGGAAGAGCTCGATGGTGGATCGGGACATTTGCCAGGCAACTCTTCACGCGTGTGCCGGACTGATCAATAAACACACAAATAGAACAACCACGCACGCGTCTAGAACTTCTCTACAAGTTCGGTTTGGGCTGAAAAAGCCTCTGACCGGCGTGCATTGCTTCCTGCACAAGAATCATCAGCTACATTAAAATAACTTTGTAAAATATTCACGTTAACAGCACTCAAGAGACCAGAGCCGAGGCATTCTATTGGCACGCTGCCACTGGTTGGCCCTTCAAACCCCACGTGGGGCTGCTGGGCTGCCAGGAGTGTCCACATTAATCCCTGTGTGTGTGTGTTGTGTTTGCCTGCAGGACTGTTTTGTTAATCGGGAGATTCCTTTGCCAAGCGGGCATCTCTCAGAAGAATTTCGGAAGGCTTAACAAGATCACCTGTACATTATGTAAATATATATTTTTTATGTAAGTAAAACCCTACGTGTTCAACTGTCAATTATTTATTCGTAAATGAAATAAAAATCCTGAAATTGTTACATTTTGTCATGGTTGCTTGTGTAATGTAGGAATTTGGGCGGGAGACGACTTGACGGGTAGCACACTTTTATTAACACCAACTCACTAACACGTGTGACCAACTGCAGCCTATGCTACGCGGTTCCCCCGGCTACACACACACGGGCTCTTACGCCCCGTAGCTTCTAGGGAACCCACCCCAACTGGGGTCTGGGTCTCGACCACTGGGTCCCACAGCCTCGCCCTTACAAGGACGTCAGGCCGCGGGTCCCACGGTCTCGCCTCTGAGCCGCACAGGGTCCCAGCCCTTACAAGGACAGCGGGACTAGGGGTCTCAGGGCCCTGTCTCTTCCAACTCCGTCTTCGATCTTCACTGGTTAACAACTCCCCGAGCGCTCCCGCGCATCCCCCTTTATAGTGCTCCGCTCCCGGGGAGACGGAGCCCATGCGGACCTCGATTAGAGCACCCACCCCAGTTGACCAATCAACACGCGCTGCCACACGATCCTTTTTCCCATCTTGTGTCAGTGCACACAACCACTCACCACGCGCCGGCACATGATCCATCACTGTCAGCGCGCGTCACCACTATACCACGCGATGTAGCCACACCCGACGCGCTCACACACGCTCCCCCCTTGTCAGCGCGTACCGCCACTACACTTGTATGCAATATCTACAATGGTTTGTGTTCCTGGTGTGTAAACAGAAAAAACTAACTGCAAAACACGCACAAATAATCACGAAGATGAATAGCAAAACAAAAACTCACTGGGCATGACGCACCAACCGGGCCTTGATATGGGAAAAGGCAGCGGCAATAACCACGATGTGTTCATTGCCCTTTGCTGAAGGCTACCGAATGTTTGCAAGGCTCAACCAGGACACACAGTGAGTTGGTCGCCCCTCTATCTGTCCCCCTCCTACTTTACATAGCCATGCCTACACTGCCAACTGTTAATATACTCTGCCCACTGATCATAGGCCTTACTAGTCCATCTATCAGCAACGCCGGAGGACCCAGAGAAAAATCCGGGCTTCCACGGCGTTGGGGGGCGCAACCGTCGGAGTGGCAAAGCCTGCCCGATAATAATCCTATACGATGCAACTCTCTTTGTCCCGCGTTGAAATAATCGTGTCAGCTGCGTTGCAAAAACGAGACTAACGCGACGAGGCGAAGTGGATGTGGCCGAAATGACTCCCAACGATTGGTGGGAAATGGTGCACCGCGTGCATCATCACCACCATCACCACCACCGCAATCACCACCACCATCACCACCGCCATCACCACAGTCATCACCATCACCACCACCATCATCATCACCATCATCACCATCACCACCACCATCATCACCATCATCGCCACCATCATCATCGCCACCATCATCATCGCCACCACCATCGTCGCCACCACCATCATCACCATCATCGCCACCATCACTCTACCACAACCGTTCTCATCAAACAGAAGTGGAGGGGGGGGGGGTGAGGGGGGGTAGGGGGTGTGGGGGGGGGGCTCGGCTCTCCCAGGAGGCCGTCAGAGCTGCCTCTTCAATAACGAGGTCGATCCTGGGGGGAAACCCTGGGACAGGTGGCAACCCGAAGCAGACAGTCCCTGCGTGCGTTCACCTCGCCACCTCCGCACGCCGAGAGATTCGGGCGAAGGTTGCGGATTCTGGGACTCTGGAGTCGAGATTTATCATCTCAGGGAGGGAGGGGGGGTGAGAGTCTGCCTCGTTCGTGCCGTCTCGGTTGCGTCGTTTTGTCCGATTGTTCGTGTCGTTTGTTCCGTCTGCGTTGGTGGTGTCGGTGTCGTTCCGTCTGCGTTGGTGGTGTCGGTGTCGTTCCGTCTGCGTTGGCGGTGTCGTTCCGTCTCGTGATTCCCGAGCCGACTGTCCAGCAACTCTGTTCGTTGCGGGTGCCTCCGCGTGCCGGGTTAAAAGTAATAAGAAGAATCGACACTCGTTCGCGGGCGTGAACATACTCTATGCAACATACCTGGAGCCAAAAACTAATCAATGTAAATAATCGATAATTAATCGATGAATAATCGTTACCCCCGTTTTCTCCGGAGTATAAGACACGATCCGGGAAGTAAGACACCACTCCAGATGTCTTCCCGGTATAAATAAAGTTAACACCGTACACAGCTACCGGAGTATAAGACGCACTCCCAAACTTTTGCTTTAACGTAGAGTGACGGGGGGGGGGGCAGGGGGGGGGGTTATTGAGTGCGTCTGACAATCCCGAGATTATTCTCAATGTCTATCCCTGGGCTGTTGGGGGGGGGCTAGGAAGGGGGGGGGGCTAGGAAGGGGGGGGGGCTAGGAAGGGGGGGGGGGGTGATGCTGTGAAGGAGCGAGGTGGAGACGTGTGCACCACACACACGCGTCCCGTGTATTTGTACATATCGCAGCGAGACGAGGTGCTGTTGATGACGACGGGAACAATCGAGCATTGCAAGGAACTAAAAGAGGATGTGGGGATGATTGATGACCTTGGGTGGTGGCCTCGGTTACTTTCACCAGTGATGGTGGGTGGGCGAGTGGGTGGGCGAGTGTGTGGACGGGTGGGTGAGCGGGTGGGCGAGCGAGTGGGTGGGCGAGTGTGTGAGTGAGTGGGTGGGTGGGCGAGTGGGTGGGCGAGTGGGTGAGTGTGCAGGCGAGTGTGTGGGTGGGCGAGTGGGCGGCCGAGTGGGTGAGAGAGCGGGTGGGCGAGCGGGTGGGCGAGCGGGTGGGCTAGCGAGTGGGTGGGCGAGTGGGTGAGTCTGCGGGTCAGTGGGTGAGTGTGTGAGCGAGTTGGGCGGGCGAGTGGGTGAGTGTGCAGTCGAGTGGGTGAGCGAGTGGGCGAGTGTGTGGGCAAGTTGGGCGGGCGAGTGGGTGAGTGTGTGGGTGAGTTGGGCGGGCGAGTGGGTGGGCGAGTGGGTGAGTCTGCGGGCGAGTGGGTGAGTGTGTGGGTGAGTTGGGTGGGCAAGTGGGTGTAAAGGCGAGTGGGTGAGCGAGTGGGTGAGTCTGCGGGCGAGTGGGTGAGTGTGCGGGTGAGTTGGGTGGGCAAGTGGGTGAGTGTGCGGGCGAGTGGGTGAGCGAGTGGCCAAATAGGGAGCGGTGAGTGGTAGCGGTTAGCTCCGCACTGCGCCACGAACCCTGGCGACCTGATGTTCGACTCCCGCTCACGACCAACATCGGCGATGATTATCTGAACACATCCTGGGCCTCCCCTAGGTCGACTCGGCCTCAAGTACGTACATGGTGCGGTGTCAGCATCGCTACTGGGGGAGACAAAGGCGGTCGGGCGTGGACCGAGTGGACGGGATAAAGAGACATCACGTGGTTGAATATTATCCATAATACACGGACTCCTCTACTCACGAATATATGCGAATTACGAACTTTCAGGGATACGAACAAACCTGTCCATGTCCAGTTGCCTGTTCGGACCGAGAGTTGTAAGTTCAACAGCCGTGCAAAATATGACGGTGGTGGCATCTGCATCTGCAGAACGTGAAGAAGCAGTGACATCTGCAGAATGTGAAGACCCAGTGGCATCTACATCTGCAGCACGTGAAGAACCAGTGGCATCTACATCTGCAGAACGTGAAGAACCAGTGGCATCTACATTTGTAGAACGATAAGAACCAGTGGCATCTACATCTAAATGAGATTATATAACTTTTAATGCCATTCCCGGGTTAAGTGTGCACGCCATACAACACGTTTGAAATCTACAGGCGTAAAGTTGGACTTACGAACGAATCGACATACGAACAGACATATGGAACCCAACTAGTTCACAAGTAGAGGAGTCTCTGTAGATTTTGTTGGGTTAGAGCGTGTGAATATAAATGTGTCGTTAAACCCGCCACCACCCGACACAGCCAATTAGTAAGGTTTGTCACGTGAATGAAACGTGGCCAATTCGTTTCCAGTACAGCACACAGCGGTTGTGTGTTGGAGAGTAAACCCACAACATTTACAATATGAGCACCGTGACGCCAGCCGGCAAAGTGAGTACCGTAGGCTTTGCACGGACCGACCAGGAGCAGAACTAAACTATTTTGTCAGTGTTATTGTATACCAGGTAAGCTCTCTGGCTCTCACAAAGCAGATGGCTCGACGCAGTGGCTGCTGATATCGCGAGTCAGTGTGTTGCTGCACAAATAATACTCGAAACCCCGCGATGTTGATTCTAGAACGTGGAGGGGAGAAGCCGGAGACAAACAAATGCACGCGACCGCGGGGAGAGAGACACCGCAAACTCCAAATATACAGCAGGTTTCAAGGTGGGAATCGAACCCACGGCATCCTGCCTACCAGGCGAGGTAGTTAACATCTCCTAGCTATCGTGGCAGCGAGCGCGGGGGCACAAGGTGCCACCCCCTCCCCCCGCTGGTGGCCAAAGCTACGAGCTGGGCCCCCCCCCCCCCTTGACAACCACTATGATATTTGATTTCAACAAGGGCGTCAAATAACAACAAAAACTTGAGAACTCTGTTTACATTTTTTTATAAAAAGTATTCCATTTACGTTCCACGTTTTATTTCAATTCAGTTAAGAGCAGTAACGTAATGCTACAAAGAGGTGACTCCGACTACGGAGCTGTAGTGGCTGCATTGTGTAGATGGAGCGCCTCCTACAGCATTAAATGTTCGCGACCGTGAGCGTACGGAAGATGTGGTTAGGGCAAGAGGAGTCGCGATGTCTAATAATAGCCTCTAGGGTGCGACTGTGCGAGACAAACCAAATATTGGGGCCTCACCTTGCTGCACCCCCTGAGCTGATAATGTAGTCACTACACCACTGATAATGTAGTCACTACACCACTGGTAATGTAGTTACTACACCACTGATAATGTAGTTACTACACCGCTGATAATGTAGTTACTACACCGCTGATAATGTAGTCACTACACCACTGATAATGTAGTCACTACACCACTGGTAATGTAGTCACTACACCACTGATAATGTAGTTACTACACCACTGGTAATGTAGTCACTACACCACTGATAATGTAGTTACTACACCACTGGTAATGTAGTCACTACACCACTGGTAATGTAGTTACTACACCACTAATAATGTAGTCACTACACCACTAATAATGTAGTCACTACACCACTAATAATGTAGTCACTACACCACTGATAATGTAGTCACTACACCACTGATAATGTAGTCACTACACCACTGATAATGTAGTTACTACACCACTGATGATGTAGTCACTACACCACTGATAATGTAGTCACTACACCACTGATAATGTAGTTACTACACCACTGGTAATGTAGTTACTACACCACTGATAATGTAGTTACTACACCGCAGATAATGTAGTCACTACACCACTGATAATGTAGTCACTACACCATTGATAATGTAGTAACTACACCACTGATAATGTAGTCACTACACCACTAATAATGTAGTCACTACACCACTAATAATGTAGTCACTACACCACTAATAATGTAGTCACTACACCACTAATAATGTAGTCACTACACCACTGATAATGTAGTCACTACACCACTGATAATGTAGTCACTACACCACTGATAATGTAGTTACTACACCACTGATGATGTAGTCACTACACCACTGATAATGTAGTCACTACACCACTGGTAATGTAGTCACTACACCACTAATAATGGAGTCACTACACCACTGGTAAAGTAGTTACTACACCACTGATAATGTAGTCACTACACCACTGATAATGTAGTCACTACACCACTGATAATGTAGTTACTACACCACTGATAATGTAGTCACTACACCACTGATAATGTAGTTACTACACCACTGATGATGTAGTCACTACACCACTGATAATGTAGTCACTACACCACTGATAATGTAGTCACTACACCACTGATAATGTAGTTACTACACCACTGATAATGTAGTCACTACACCACCGATAATGTAGTCACTACACCACTGGTAATGTAGTTACTACACCACTGATAATGTAGTCACTACATCACTGATAATATAGTTACTACAAAACTAATAATGCACTGTGTAACAATTTGTTTTTGTTCTTGGGCAGTAAGCCCACCAGTTCATCTTAGTTCCAGCTGCCTAAGTGCATATATATCTGCATTTTTCTGAGATGGCATCAAGATGCTGCAAGCATCCGGCAGACGCATTTTGCTATATCTGTGGCCAATTTTTCAAGACAAGAGCGAAAAAGTACTCTGTGGAAGCATCTGCTAAGATGTGTGAGGCCGACAAGGCATATTTCGGCATGCCTGTCGGGGATCAAGACAAACCCTGGGCACCTCATTTCACCTGTGAGCAATGCAACAAAAACTCTGGAAGGTAAGATTGACAATTGTTGCTCAGGATTTTATGTTGTGAAATTTGTTTTAAAAAATTACATTGTAAAAGTTTTCCAATGTTTATTTCTAGATTTGAAGCTTTCGTGACTGCAAGGATTCATACTCTTAGTTCTTTCGGTAAAGTCACGTAGGTAAAAAATGAATTTAAAATTAATAAAAATAAAACAATAAAATCAAGACGTTTCGGAGGCAACACAAGTCTCCGTCATCAGGTGGGACCGTCACAGCCAGATTAGCTGCATCAAGTGAGGCAGAAATTCCAAGATGCAAGCCCTTAAATACAAGTTGGGGGGGGAGGAGAGGGGGGGGGGGGGCTTATCAGAATGTGGTAGCCAATGAATGGAACGTATCGGGAGGGAGGGGGGCGGGGCTAAAAGAAGGCCTAAGTGCTGCGTAGAACGTATCGGGAGGGGGAGGGGCTAAAAGAAGGCACGAAGTGCTACGTAGGCGTCGGCGACGTGGACGTGTTTGTGTGAAAGTAACTATTGTTGCACATGCTAACGTATTGGACGAGGAGGAGGGGGGGCTAAAAGAGAGTACGGGGTGCAAGTGTACGTGGACATGTATATGTAGAGGTGTTATGGGAGGGCAAACAAACACACCGGGCGTGGTTATGCCCGTACGCGAAGAGATGCTTACATCCACGTCCGCACCGTTTAACCTGGCGGGCAAATACGGCGCTGGGATCCCCCACGGCTCCACCCCTCGGTGGGGGAGTTGCTATATAAGGCGGTGAGCCGGAGGGCTCGGGGTTCAGTGTTCAGCTTAAACCAGCGAAGAAAGAAGACCGGCTAGATAGGCCCTGGGACTCCCCTGGTTCGCCGTCCTTCTCAGGACCGACCAGGGCAAGCCAGTGGCGTGGCCCCGAGAGCCCAGAGCCGATGTTCTTCTAAGAGCCGGTCTAGGAACTCAGGGTGCCGTAATCCCAGCTTAACCAGAGCTGGGTCAGCTAGCCTCCCCTAGCCCTGTAGTGGAGGACCTAGGAGTAGGCTAGCCAGGACAGAGATTGTGGGATCTCCCTGTTCGACGGGTGAAGGGGCCGATACCCCTTCGAGTGTTGTATATCTCGGCCTGTAATATACAACTGTGGTCAATAAATAAGTGTGCCTCCGACTACGTCGTCCAAGTCTCCTTGAACCTACTACATATATGTACAAGCACCTGTTGATACACATGATAGAAAAGAACGAAAATGCCCAATACGTTAGCATGTGCAACAATAGTTACTTTCACACAAACACGTCCACGTCGCCGACGCCTACGTAGCACTTCGTGCCTTCTTTTAGCCCCTCCCTCTCCCGATACGTTCTACGCAGCACTTCGTGCCTTCTTTTAGCCCCGCCCCCCTCCCTCCCGATACGTTCCATTCATTGGCTACCACATTCTGATAAGCCCCCCCCTCTCCTCCCCCCCCAACTTGTATTTAAGGGCTTGCATCTTGGAATCTCTGCCTCACTTGATGCAGCTAATCTGGCTGTGTGACGGTCCCACCTGATGACGGAGACTTGTGTTGCCTCCGAAACGTCGTGATTTTATTTCTCCAATGTTATTGAAAAAATATATCATATATGAAAAATGTTGCGAGAATCTCTTACACACTAGTCATGGGTGAAATAAATGTATTTTTGTAGGATGGTATTGAGGGGAAAAGAGAGCCATGAAGTTCGCTATCCCAAGAATTTGGCAAGAACCCACTGACCACTCAAGTAACTGCTACTTCTGCATGGTGGACCCTTCCAAACGTAGGACTGGCAAGAATGCACCTATCACCTTCCTTCATCCATCACCCCGGCGCCACACTGCCATGAGCTCCCCGTACCCACTCCTCCGGAGAGAGAGCAGCCGTCTTTAGAACAGAGCAGCAAGTCAGAGCGCAAGGAAGACATTGTAGATCCAGATGACAATTTCAGAGGTGGAGCTGAGGAGAGAAACCCAGACCTCAACGACTTGATCAGAGATCTTGGTCTCACCAAGTCCAATGCTAGGCTTTTGACGTCTAGGCTCAAGCAGTGGAACTTGTTGGATGAAAGTGTGCAAGTTGCAAGTAACTTTCGACCTTGCGATTGCCCAGGGGTAGTGGTGCAGGCGACGACGGCGGAGGTGACAGTGATGACGATGATGGCGGTGATGGCGTTGATGTCGAAGTGCGGAGGAGCTGCGATTCCGTCACCGGTAATCTGATACCACCTGGCAGGGGATGAGAGAATCAGTTTCATTATTCAGTTTTCGTGTCTATTTAACTGTGGCATAATTATTTGTTGCCGCGTGTGATTTCAATGTCTGATATGCAACAAATATTGTGCCAAATGTAACCAAAATTGTGCTGTTCTGGTTATGCATTGGGTGGCGTGTCGAGACGTGAAGCATCCATTAGGAAATATATTTTCAGCGAGCAGTGCACATTTGTGACGGCGAACAACCCTCGGGATCGGACATGACAAAACTACTCCTGAGAATCTGTTATCCAATTGGTTGAGTAATCGAACCGGCAATTGGTAGGGAAATCAATCACTTAAATCACTCAAATAAAACATACAATAAGATATCGCAACTCTAGCGGTGAGTGATGCAGGGTGTAGTGGTGCTGAGCGGTGCGGGGTGTGGTGGTGAGCGGTGCAGGGTGTGGTGATGGCGAGCGGTGCGGGGTGTGGTGGTCAGTGGTGCAGGGGGGGGTGGTGAGCGGTTCAGGGTGTGGTGGCGAGTTGTGGTGAGTTGTGGCGAGTTGTGACGTGTCTTGGTGGTGAGTTGTGGTGAGTGGTGGTGAGTATGGCACCGCTCACCTCCCTGTGCGTGGGACGTCTCTCTGTGCCACGTTCTGCGTGCGAACCACACAGCGAGCAGCACCGCCCCGACGAACGGGAGGAGGAGCCGGAGTCATTGGAGGGATCCTAGGAGTGCGCGTGGGGGAGGGACATGGGGAAGAGAGCCAAGCAGAGCGGCTTAGGACAGACATTACGGACTCGACTCCCCAGCAACTTATACCCTGGGATTCATTTTCTAAATGCTGCTAGGCTGGCTTGCAAGTTGGGACTTGGCATTAGGCACTACCACTAGAACACAAGGTATCCCTGGTCCACAATAATCCGATATTATTGTGCCATGCAATCCTATCTTGGGTAGCGAAAACAACAGTCATTGCCTTATGGACAGACCCCCCCCCCCCTCTAACCTTAGGAATGTGTAATTTCCACCGCTGGTTCTCAGCTGCAAACCAGAAATGAGTACCTCTGTAACTCTCATTTGAGCCGGAAATCACTTTGCCTTAAAAAATATAGATATGTGTATTATATTATTCCTACACGGGTTTACCGTGGAAAGCCTCACAATATCTTCCTTCCTTTGGAGGGCCCTGCCAAGTTTCCGCAGGAAGGGGGCGGTAATTGCTCTGAACAATGCCAATTAACTCGACTGACATTGCTATGGAACCTACGAACAGGTTCCTGAGTGCAAGACGCACGGGGGGGGGGGGGGGGGGCAGCGTTGATGGCAGTGGCTATCGTGAGTGAGAGGACACCAACAGGGCGACCTGAACACCGGAACCCTGTTACGGCTAAAAGAATGATCACAGCTCACCCCGCGCGGCATCTCTCGTAATCTGTCAGGGGATTCAATCCCAAAATGTACTGATTACGAAGATAACGTGAAAGGAAACAATTCAATGGTCCCCGACAGAAGTCTTGGAAGGGGGAGAGGGGGAGTAAGTGACATGGTCCGAGTCATTGTGTGGCTGGCTAATGGCTGAGCGATCGCGGTAGAGACAACACGAGTGGCTTACAGGCGAATTGGTAGGGTTCGAGATGAGGGCGATGGCGACGCACGCCTGTAATATGGCACCGTGGAGGGAGCAGCAGCGAGGGTTGGTGGGTCTCGCACAGATGGTGTCAAACTCCCTTCCCGTGGGCGTCGAGGAGGAACCCGTGCCCTGGCTCCTCAGGAGGAAGCGGTGCAGCAAGAACGTGGACTCCACTTGTGACGTCCGTACGGGATAGTGGAGTGCCCTTAGCATGCGTGGGGTTTCTCCTGGTGCACCGATTGGTTGGCTGCGGACCGCAAACACTTGGACAATTGAACCTTATGGCGGACCCCAGGGTCTCGAATAAACGGAAGTCAAAATCGTAAATAATTAATTAATTGTCATTCCATCCCACCGCGCACATAAACGCCGCGACCAGCCTGGCACGGATCATTCTGTTGTCGTGTCCAAGCGCAGCAGCGAGGACGAATGAGCAGAAGAGCTGAACAAGGGAATGCACTCCATGCTCGGGTATGGGCAGGATCATAAGTCTTATCCAAAGCTGATCAAACTGCCTACACGACTCAAGTCCTTTATTTGTCATAACGCGCTTTGCAAACTAAAGTGAAACTGCTCTCTTATCTTCATTGTTACTTGTGACCTACAAATGTCTGCAGTCAGGATCAATAGATGACAATCCTATTACCTGCAGATATTTAACAGATGATATGTGTGGCACCATTAATTCCTCCTGTTTGATATAACTTCTCTTGCCCGTATGCATCTGTGCAGATGTTTTTTTGCGGTTAAGCCATAGTCCCCACATACCGCTCGTATCAATGCGGATAAGAGGAGCGGCGACCCACTACTCTGTAGAGTGACATAGGTATAACCGCTTGTTACAATATGAACAGCGCATTGAAAATGCGCACTATTTTACGTACTGTTTACAAAGTGTGTTCACAAATCCACACTGAGAAACACGATGATTGACAGAGGGGTGTAAATTATTTTTTCGATAGTGTATTTAAATACAGGTACTGCAGGTAAGTAGTTTTCAGTTTTAAAAGGCAAAGTTTAACAAGACAACACTTGCCACCATCCTTCAAACCCGTTGGTGAAAAAGAGCAAACATTTTGTTTATATTATGTTTACTTTATGGTTCTTTCGGTAAAGCCACGTAGAAAGAAAATAAATTAAATAATAATCGAATACAACGTTTCGATTGCAACACAAGCAACCATCATCAGGTACGAATAAATGAGAAAACAAACATCGTAAACTTAGAAATATAAATTAACACAACGCAGAGAGTCGGCTAACACAAGAGTCAACATCCTACCTGGCTGATGAACCTTGATTTGAAGCTTTCGTGACTGCAGGAATCCACTCTTTGGTTCTTGCGGTAAAGTCACGTGGGTAGAAAATCAACTACATCACGACGTCTCGAATGCAACGCAAGCGTCCGTCCTCAGGCGAAACGTCACGACTTACTTTAGTTTATTTATAGCGACGTGACTTTACCGCGAGAACCAGAGAGTTTGGTTGATGGACGTTCTTCCAAAGAATGCTACATTTGCGAGAGAGACTAAACATAGACACGGAGACACACAGACAGACACACAAGTAGAGAGAGAACACACAGTGAAGATGCTTGACAGGCTGCTGCTGCTACTGATTGAAGGCCTCTCCACACAATGATGAACAAATGGTAAACGCCTGTTAGGCCCAAAACGACGAGAGGCCAGCACTAAACAATGGCTTAAACTATTGTCACAAACATATAATTATCTTAATATTGTTAGTTCCAAATAAATACGAAATTCTAAAGTTACTTCATTTGCGCTGCTTACAATGTCGTCCAGCAGAGCATCGCATGGTCAAGACCGAGTTTAAGAATAGAAGGCCAATTTGAAAAGATCATCAATAAGAGAGGCTTCATCGATCTCGTGAACATGATGTGTCGTGCAATCCGCACCACCCGACACAGTCAATTAGCAAGGTTTGCCACGTAAAGAAGGCGATTAAAGGTAATAACTGTACATGTCGTGGGTTTACTCTCCAACACACTATTTGGTGTTTAGTTTACGTGACAAACCTTACTCATTGGATGTGTCGGGTGGTGGCGGGCTTAACGACACATTCATATTCACGCGATCCAATCCACAAACCTCTACTATCGATTATATTGGTCGCGAAAACCTCCTCCACTTTGTTAAACTTGACAACCTCAGATCGCGGTCGTTTACCAACGATGCGAGCCCGAGGCCTGGCGCAGGAGGCCTCCACCACCTCCACCTCCTCCACCACCACCTCCACCACCACCTCCACCATCACCACCACCACCACCACCTCCATCACCACCACTTCCACCACCACCTCCACCACCATTTCCACCACCTCCTCCACCACCACCTCCACCACCTCCACCACCTGCACCACCACCTCCTCCACCACCTCCACCACCACCACCTCCACCACCACCACCACCTCCACCACCACCACCACCACCTCCACCACCACCACCACCACCTCCACCACCACCTCCACCACCACCACCACTTCCACCACCACCACCTCCATCACCACGTCCACCACCACCACCTCCACCACCACCTCCACCACCACCTCCACCACCATCACCACCTCCACCCCACCACCTCCACCACCACCACCTCCACCACCACCACCTCCATCACCACCACCACCACCTCCACCACCACCACTTCCACCACCACCTCCACCACCACCACCTCCACCACCACCACCACCTCCATCACCACCACCACCACTTCCTCCACCACTTCCTCCACCACCTCCACCATCACCACCACCACCACCACCTCCATCACCACCACTTCCACCACCACCTCCACCACCATTTCCACCCACCTCCTCCACCACCACCTCCACCACCTCCCACCACCTCCTCACCACCTGCCACCACCACACCACCTCCACCACCACCACCACCTCCACCACCACCACCACCACCTCCACCACCACCACCACCACCTCCACCACCACCTCCACCACCACCACCACTTCCACCACCACCACCTCCATCACCACGTCCACCACCACCACCTCCACCACCTCCTCCACCACCACCATTTCCACCACCACCACCTCCACCACCACCACCACCTCCATCACAACCACTACCACTTCCTCCACCACCACCACCTCCACCACCACCATTTCCACTACCACCACCTCCACTCGTAGCAGCAGCAGCAGCGGCAGCAGCTGGGCCCGCGTTGGCCTTGCCACTGATCACACGACGAGGCGATTTCTTGGGTCGTCGCGATTAACGGTCGCGATTCTAATCAGTAATCGATTTCTCTCCACCCCACTCTCTCCACTTCGTATTTACTCTTCTATCGATCTGGCGTGCCCACTGTTGCTCGCTCTATCAGCCTCAATGTCAGGTGAGAGAAACATGTTCGCGGTCGCGATTCGATTCTAATAGTGCAATCGATTAATCTCGGGTAGTGTTAACGTGAGTCGATTATTGATCACGTGTCATTCGGTCTCCGTTTACAAACAAAACATTTGTAAAATAAACAGGGCACGTCTCATGGCGGACCCTCATCGATAGGACAGCCGCAGTTGGAGTTCAACCAAATAACGCTGCGAACCTGAGTCGATCAGGGCGCGATGAGGACTTGATTAGTTGATAATCGATTAATCGAGTGGCGGTCACGTGGTCGACGCGGGGCGTGGCCTGTATGCTGTGGGCGTGGTCACGTGGGCTGTGGGCGTGGCCTGTATGCTGTGGGCGTGGTCACGTGGGCTGTGGGCGTGGCCTCACTTGACGCGCGGCTGGGCAGGTGGAAAGCAGCAGCGCCTCGATCTTGATCCTCCTCCTCCTCCTCAATCTTCTTCCTCCTCAATCTTGATCCTCCTCGTCGGCGATCTTCGTCGCTACCCGAAGGGCGATCTTCGACCTTCGCGTTGTACCGCCTCGACTCGCCTCTCGTGCCCCCTCCCTCCCCCCCCGTGCGGACGAGCGGCCCCGCCATGGGAGCGTGCTTCTCCTGGACTCGGCAGCGCGAGCGTCCCAGCAAGAAGAGGTGAGTCGGACGCTGAAGCCCCACGCGGGCCCCGTGTGAGTCGGACGCTGAAGCCCCACGCGGGCCCCGTGTAAGTCGGACGCTAAAGCCCCACGCGGGCCCCGTGTGAGTCGGAAGCTGAAGCCCCACGCAGGCCCGGTGTGAGTCGGACGCTGAAGCCCCACGCGGGCCCCGTGTGAGTCGGACGCTGAACCCCCACGCGGACCCCGTGTGAGTCGGACGCTGAAGCCCCACGCGGACCCCGTGTGAGTCGGACGCTGAAGCCCCACGCCGGCCCCGTGTGAGTCGGACGCTGAAGCCCCACGCGGACCCCGTGTGAGTCGGACGCTGAAGCCCCACGCGGACCCCGTGTGAGTCGGACGCTGAAGCCCCACGCGGACCCCGTGTGAGTCGGACGCTGAAGCCCCACGCGGACCCCGTGTGAGTCGGACGCTGAAGCCCCACGCGGGCCCCGTGTGAGTCGGACGCTAAAGCCCCACGCGGGCTCCGTGTGAGTCGGACGCTAAAGCTCCGCAGTATAAACACTGAGGAGGGGTTGGTGGTGACCATTGTTATAATCGTAGCCTCCTCATCCCACAACTTCTCCACGGTGTCGCGTCTTATTCGAGTCACTCTACTGCTGGATGAGGACCCCCCCCCCACACCGTGTGGGTCGTGGGGGTTATTTGACCATACTTCACCACTCTGGGCAGTGCGGGGTTGTGAAGGCGGGGGACAGCATAGGTGGAGTATGTAAGTGCAGTACAACGATGTTTCTGCACAGACCTACAGATCACATTGCAGCCCCCGCAGTCTCCAGCACCTGCTGTGATCAGTGGTCGCCGATCCAAGCTCTGATCGCGCTCATTCACAGTGACAACAAATGCTGCTTCTGAGAATACATACTTTCATCAGCGTTGGAGCAAACAAATACATTGGGCAGGTTGTTATCACTGTCTCATCGCCAAAGTCGGGCTTGCTTGACCCAATACTGGTGAAATGCAAGGCCAATATTCAAATATGCTCAAAATGTCCCCCCCAATATATTACAATGAAACAAGAAAAGATCAAAAATAAAAAAAACAGAGCAATGTAATACAATACAATATTAGACATTATTGTTAAAAATACATAAAATTTAAATCCCATATGTTAGTGAATTGTTTTCAATATTTTAGGCAAGAAATTAGTTTTCAAATTTAGATTTAGTTTCTGGGGGTTGACCCCCTGGAAGATTTGGTCCCCCCCAATGTTGACTCCATGGCTACAACCTTGGTGAAATGCCACATGTTTTATGAGATTGAGATCCATTGCTTGGACGAACTCAATGCTGACATTAAAACCGAATCACTTATTGCAGATGTAACGGGTTCCGGAGACACTTGTAGATGTACTTCTTTATTACAATACAACACTCCAACAGTACTCCAACTCTCCAACAGTCCTGATACTCTGTTACAGCCTAGGTACACAGCCTAGATACTCTACTCTGGCTACGCTCCGGAACTCGCCCTCACACGGTCGTAGAGTCGGGAGTTCCAGAGTCCCAGCGCTGGCTCTCACAGCATCCCAGGGTCTTCAGATGGCTGGTCGTGGGTCTTGGGTCTTGAGTTACAACTGGGCCCCGATCGTCCAGGGAGCTCTCCTTTTATGCCTGATCCAACGAGGGGTGGGGCCGTGTGCGCCACCAGACATCCCACAGAGCACACACAGCCCCCCCCCCGTTGGCGGCGCCCAGGGGATTAAGCGCCTGGGAACTCAACGCCTGGCGCCCAGAGGCTTAAGCGTCTGGACCCCCTGGGAACCCAGCGCCTGGCGCCCAGAGGCTTAAGCGTCTGGACTCGCCTGGGATCCCAGAGCCCCCAGCAGCCCCTCCCTTCTTATGTCACTACATTACCCCCCTCTACGTAGCCTCCAGCCGTCCCGGCTGTCAATAATTAGAAAGTTTAAATTAACGAAACGGAGAGAGAGAGAAAAAATATGCGAGCCTCAACAGGAAAAGAAAAGAGAACAAGAAAGCAACCATAAAAACCATAACCAACCTGTACAACTCTACACTATATACAAGCATCAATCAACAAAAAGGTGAAGCAATAACACGTGAACAAACGACCCGCGGCACACCTAGCCCTCCTCGGGATCCGCATAGAAAACGGGGAATTAACAACAAATATACAGATTCCGACGCGTTGGATGCACAACCAACACCGGTAATCGAACCGAAATCACACAACCACCGCATGGATGGCAGGGATCCACACCACTCTGCCAGCCTCCCATCCGTCAGGTGGAGAGAAGGCGAAGACCAACATGTCGAGCATCCCTCTACACACACTTATCCGGACGTCTGTCTACGTCCCGGGTCGAGAAGTCGTACTTCAGGGCCGACCCATGTACTGGGCAAAGAAGTCGCACTTCAGGGCTGCTCCAATATCTACATTTTTAAATATATATATAAAATTTACATGACACAACCAAAATAAATCTGCCTGCTCCTGTCCATAAATGGTGGCCGCACGTGCGAACCGCATCTCCAAGGCATCCCGTGCTTGCGTCCCAGCAGCCCTCAATGAGGACCACCACCGACATTACATGTCAACCGTTTGCACCCCCCGCCTTTCCAACGTGGCGTCTCCATCCTAAAACCGCGCACGTCGGCCATATCGGGGGGGACTTCAACCCAGTCTCTCTCCAAGACTCGCATCGCAGCATATAGCTGTACCGACCGATCTGAGACCCAATCTTTCTCCAAGACTCGCATCGCAGCATATAGCTGTACCGACCGATCTGAGACCCAACCTCTCTCCAAGACTCGCATCGCAGCATATAGCTGTACCGACCGATCTGAGACCCAACCTCTCTCCAAGACTCGCATCGCAGCATATAGCTGTACCGACCGATCTGAGACCCAACCTCTCTCCAAGACTCGCATCGCAGCATATAGCTGTACCGACCGATCTGAGACCCAACCTCTCTCCAAGACTCACATCGCAGCATATAGCTGTACCGACCGATCTGAGACGACCCATTGTTCACTCCCTGCACAACATGCACCCTGACAACCGAGGGATACAGTCCCAACGTAACGGGACAACTACACCTGAACACCACGAATCTCCAGCCCACTGTTTGAACGCGCCTCGGAGTGTTTCAATCTCCGGGCCGTCAGGTCAAGCCGTCAGCTATTCCATGACGGGACCACACTCTCCGAGCCCTGTGAGCGCACAGCCCACTAGGCCAGACATGCCACGGAGTGTTTCAATCTCCGGGCTGTCAGGTCAAGCCGTTAGCCATAGCATGACGGGACCACACTCTCCGAGCCATGTGAGCACACAGCCCACTAGGCTAGACATGCCACGGAGTGTTTCAATCTCCGCGCTGTCAGGTCAAGCCATCAGCCATAGCATGACGGGACCATACTCTCTGAGCCATGTGAGCACACAGCCCACTAGGCTAGACATGCCACGGAGTGTCTCTATCTCCGGGCTGTCAGGTCAAGCCGTCAGCCATAGCATGACGGGACCACAACTCTCGTGTTAGACACGCAACACCCGCTGGGCCATCCTGGTCAGGATCTGCACCCCAAGATATTTGAGAACCAGCATGACAATTCCAAATCCTTGGCAGCATGTCACCATCTCAAGATAAATGCCCCATACAGTATATACATCGTTAACAATGACAGCACAAGCTATACATTAACAATCACGAACAAAGCTCAATATAAACCATACATTGTTAACAATCACAAGCAAAGTTTCGCACACACATTGACAACACTCACGGGCGAAGCTCCACACAGTTTACCCAACAACAGTCACGACTCCCCGACGACAACGAAGAAAATGTCAACAAAAAAATCATTAATCCGGAGCGCGTAAATGTACGAAATGTCAGGGGCCGTCTCCCGACCTCCAACCTTTGGCCAGAGCAACAAAGGCGGCGAGCAGCGAGTCGGTCCATGTGCCGGCCCCGGCGCTGGTTACAGTAAGAATGGCGCCCTCACTGTCCGGTCGCAGCGCTGATGACGCTGTATGCCAGGTTGAAGCCAGCTGTCGTCCGGCAGTGAAGGTCGCAGCGCTGATGACGCGGCGTTGCTAGGTTGCCAACAGCTGTCACCCGGCGGTGAGGGACGCAGCGCTGATGACGCGGCGTCGTCGGGTTGGCCCACGCTGGGCCCGGAAGTGACGTTGCTCCCAGCGGTCATTGCTCCCCCGGCAGAAGTGACGACACACCCGGAAGCATCTCCCACATCCGTGGGGGGAATGGCGGCGGCGGGCTCGGGCGAGCGCCCCTCCTCCTCTCTCTCTCCCGCCATCGGCCGCGAGCACCGCATCTCGCCCGGGAGGAAGGCGGTGGCGCAGAGCAGCTCTGCGAGGCGAAGCAGCGCCTCCTCCATCTCTGCTCCCGACGCTGGAGAGGGGGCGGTCGGCGGAGCAGACAGCTGCTTAGCCGGCGGTGCGGCGTTGTTGTCGGCCGGTGGTGCAGCGTCGCTGTCGGCCGGCGTTGGCCGCCCCATCGCTGCCTGCTCCTCTTCATCGCCGTCAGGACTGAAGGTACGTGGCTCACTTCTTGTCTCCATTGCCACTTCTGACGCCAAATGTAACGGGTTCCGGAGACACTTGTAGATGGAGACCCAGGACCTCGTCACTGAACAGCAGCTCTCTTCACCGGCACGCAAGGTAAAGGATGGTTTTGAAATGTTACCCCACGTGCGTGGAACTGCCCGGGGAGAATGTACACCCTGACAGTGCATCATTTTACATTACAGGAATGGTGAAGTACAGCAATCTTCTTGTTAATACTTTAGACCAGTTTTGTTTCATTCACTCAATGTCGAGCGGTTTGGACTTGAGCGCCCTCATCTTGTTTATCTGCAGAAACTCAAGATGGCGAACCACCCCAACGGGAACAACTGCAAGGGCGACAGCAAAAACAGCGGCAGCAGCAGCTGCTACCGGCAACGCCAGGCACGCAACAGCCGCGGCCGCCGCCGCTTGTCCCAGAGCATCCGCCGCCACCACCACCACCCCGATCTCCAAGCAGCCAGTGCCAGTCCAACAGCAACCACCGCCACCGCCAGTTCCGCAGCAGCCATCGCCAGTCCCACAGCAGCCGCCCCGCCGCCACCACTCTCATCTGACAGCAGCCGAAGCCAGTCCAACAGAAACCACTGCCATCGCCAGATCCACAGCAGCCACCGCTTGTCTTGGAGAAGCTGCCATCAGCACCACAGCAGCTACTGGTAAAGTCACGGAGATAGAAAATAATAAAAATAAATAATAATAAAAACAGTCCTGCAACTGTTCTTGCGTTTTGATGTATTTATGCAATTTCTACTTACGGTATTTACTTTATTTATTTGTATTTAGTGACTTGCTTAGCTTTCCTACACTTTTCACTCCTATAGGTTTATGTATTGTTTGTTGTAACTTTCTGACCCGCCCCTACTAGACATTTGTGAAAAAGAGCATCGTAGCTCATCAGATTCTTCCAGTCTAAATAAAAATTTAGATTTTGATTAAATTGGTCCAAGGTTATCGATGCAGTGATATGTTCAGGCAGACCGTACCGTAACTTCAACACCATCATAGCAACCGTAGCACGCTCTGCAGCTCTGACGTTGGTGTGATGCTCTTGAGGAACTTGTTGCCTAGAGGGTATCGTGTGTTGTTATTACATGAACGGAGAATGTTGGGTGCGGTTTTGTAAACATTGTAACCAAGTGTAGCTGTGTTTTAACTGTGCACAGATCAGCGATGGAAAATGGTGCTTTATGAACGACTCCATCATGCGGCTCGTCGACACCAAGGCTGTGATGAGTGAGCAGGCCTACATGCTCTTCTATATTCGGCAAGTAGCCCTCCTCTCCCATCCACTTTGACCTCCACTTACACCCGTCCCCCAGACCAGCTCACTGTACAGATATTGTCTTGCGAGAGCATCAGCAGCAGTGTCTCCTTTCTAGGCAGTTGAGTTGTTTCGACTAATTTGGAGCTTAGCGGCTCGATGGGTGTCCGGCCAGACAAGCTCAGCGGTGGAGCAAGCGGTGGTGTTAACCGCAGTTTGCGATGTGTGGTGCGGGCATTCAGGTCCCCAGAATTGAATGCGCCACCAGCGGACAGCTACCGCCCGCTGGAGCACGTCAAGGCGACGTCTAAGTTGTGCATCAAACGTTCCCACTCGGCGATGGAGACCCAGGACCTCGTCACTGAACAGCAGCTCTCTTCACCGGCACGCAAGGTAAAGGATGAATTTCGATTTAAAGCTTTCGTGACTGCAGGGATCCATCTTCTTGGTTCTTTCGGTAAAGTCACGTAGAAGGGAAGTAATAAAATAATAAAAATAAAACATAATAAAATAAAATAATTCTCACGACGTTTCGGCTACAACGCAAGCAGCCGTCTTCAGGTGAAGAATGAGACACTACCAAGCTAGGAGCTTATATATACGCTGCGTTGGAGGTGCAAGAGCGCCTTAACAAAAAGAATGTGCATATGAAGAGGAATTTAGCATATTCATGGGAAATGCGTATGCACATTCTTTTTGTTAAGGCGCTCTTGCACCTCCAACGCAGCGTATATATAAGCTCCTAGCTTGGTAGTGTCTCATTCTTCACCTGAAGACGGCTGCTTGCGTTGTAGCCGAAACGTCGTGAGAATTATTTTATTTTATTATGTTTTATTTTTATTATTTTATTACTTCCCTTCTACGTGACTTTACCGAAAGAACCAAGAAGAAGGTAAAGGATGGGTTTGAAACGTTACCCCACGTGTGTGGAACTGCCCGGGGAGAATGTACACCCTGGCAGTGCATCATTTTACATTACAGGAATGGTGAAGTACAGAAATGTTCTTGTGTCTACTTTAGACCAGTTTTGTTTCATTCACTGAATGTCGAGCGGTTTGGACTTGAGCGCCCTCATCTTGTTTATCTGCAGAAACTCAAGATGGCGAACCACCATAACGGGAACAACTGCAAGGGCGACGGCAGAAACAGCGGCAGCAGCAGCTGCTACCGGCAACGCCAGGCACGCAACAGCCGCGGCCGCCGCCCCTAGTCCCAGAGCATCCGCCACCACCACCCCGATCTCCTAGCAGCCACTGCCAGTCCAACAGCAACCAC
>NC_083793.1:11563723-11672280 GCF_015708825.2 Lethenteron reissneri
CTGGTGGGCAGAAGGGAGCAGCGCAACGGAGGACAATTTCACAAAAATCTCGCACGTTTCGTCATCGAGACAAAGCGTTGTCCATCGTTGTAGTCGTCACGTGCACTGATCAAACATTGGCGTTCAACCTCAGTAATAGAAGTGAAGTCTAAACGTATGATACTTTGAAAATCATTTCTGAAGAGTACACTGCGCATAAGTATAACTCAAAACAAGCAGTTGGCTATTGGCTTTTCATTCGCATGCCCATGTACAACCCTGTACGAGGCCCTCGCCGCACCTACCCAACTAGATGACGGTCTCCCCACACCGTTAAGGTTGGGGGGGTTCATTGATCACACTTCACAGCGCTGGTCGGTCAGGCTTGGTGGGCACAAATGTATTTTTTTGGTAGGGGGGGCAGGGGGGGGGGGAGTGAATTTTGAAACCTGTTGGATCAACGTTTTACCCCCACATTTGTGGAAAATTGTTGACAATCTGCACCCAAGGTCGTGATAAAGGTTTTGCAAGAGCCTGACATACGCAACTACGTATGACTTGAGGACAAACCCAAGGATTGTCCCTCATTGTACACATCAGTCTCCGCAACACGGAACTCATGAGAACCAGGCATCAATCGCTATGGTGGATGGGGCACGGAGCTTGTGACGGCAGTGTATTGCATCCCAGCTATTTCCAGATGCCCTAAAATGCCCCATATATCCACCCGCTTTTTCTGCCACACCCTTTCTGTTTGCCGTGTGGGGGCCATCGCTGCTGCATGAGCGAATTTCCACAACCCGAGCACGGCAGCACCTGGGAGCGGTGGACAATCGCGCTTGGGGATTGATCATGTGCAGCAGAGGGGCGGAGGCCGCTTCCTCAAGGCTGCTTTCATATTAACAATCGACGCGGGAAATCTCAATGCCCTTTGCCGCGACCAGAAAATGGTCACAATATTTACACATTTTTTAGAATGTGACCCAGAGATTATAACAAGTGGTTTTAAATAATAGCATTTGTGCTATTAATATTACGGAGTGAAATGACACACCTTTTATATTCCAACAGCCATAGTCTATCCACTGCTGGATTAAAGCATCTGCATACCATGGTATTTGATATTTAGGAGTTATATCATTGCCAAAGACTGAGAAACGGTAAGTGCCATTAATAGTTACTATTATTTAAAGTTTATTAGCCTATAATTTAGCATGAGACTGCTTGATAAACGATTATTAAGATAACCTGATGCCATCTTTTATTATTGTAAATGTCAAGTAAATACAAAAAACCCCATACAAAAAGAATTTAAAGAATTTGCCCTTGATGGAATTACTTTATAACCCTTCAATGTTGCCGTCAAGACCATCGCCCACAACCTTAATTTGTTAAATAGGTTCCTGCTATACTACGCACGGTAGTGTTTGACAACGGCGGCAGTCAAAATTTTTCTTACGGGCGTAGAATAGATCGAGATAATTCACAGTCAGTTCCCAGTATCACTCATTGCCCAATGGAAGCGTGCAGTTGCAAAATGCTGACCGTAGAGCAAGAATTCCAAATTTCAACATTATCTGTGCAATCGCATCACACTGGTAATTTCTTAATCGACGCACGACTTGTACTTGTGACTTTATTTTTCGAGGCAATCACTTAAAGCATTAAGTCACTTAAGAGTGCACTTGCAAAAATCACAAACGGTTTAGAGCGTGATGTCAATAGCGGTCAACCATGGACAAGCTGAACTGCATTTGCGAGTGTACACACTAAACGGTTGCATCTTGATAAAGCGGACAACATTGCCTTGGTGATTTGTACCAATGTCCGTAATGGAGACATGAATAATTTATCTTAAAATTTGAACAGTGGATTCGTGAAGACTGGTATCTGGCCCGCTCACTGTCTTCGGATCAGCTGATCACATAATCATATGTGAATAGTATATGTACAGCCCTGCTGTCAATCCAGTGCTGGGCGAGGATCTTCCCATGCCATGCGTGTCGTAGGGGGTTATTTGACCATAATTCACCATGCTGGTCAGCAAAGTACCGACCGGCTCTGACCTACAAATGTATTTATCTCAACTGCTGCACACCCTAACATGATGAAAACGTATTACATGGCCTGTAACATGATCTTTACTTAAAACCATGGCCATGTAAGCATGACATCACATGTTTTGCTCCTCTCTAGTTCGTACACTAACCGGGTCACTTGATTCATACAGAACGTATTGTTTTATTTTAAAACCCTGTGCTTAAGCCTGGGTGAATACCTCCGCATGCTTTTTCAGTCGCGGGGTTATATATATCATACTTCACCATGTAGGCCAAAAGGGGGGGGGGGGGGCAATGGAGGGGGAGGGGGGTTGGGGCCGGTTAAGTTAAAACCCTAACAAAAATGTTTATCCCCAAGTCACTTCATAAACCTTTCACTCTCAAAGCATCCCAATATTGTCTTGCAGAGCCGCAACAAGGCCATATATGCGTGCGAGCCAGACCTCTGTTAAATCTCTAACGGCGTCAAAAATGCAAAACATAACAGACGAGCAGCAGGAAGATGGATGAGATAAGCGCGGCTCGCCAAACCGGCACACAAAAAGACAGAATCTGCCCTACCCTGTCAGCCACAGCCAAACTATCCCATGCCAGCTGGTGCTGGCGCATTGTAGCCTCACTTGCCCTCTTACGTACGATGGTGGTTACCTTTTGTCGATGAAGAAAAGCACACACAATGGGAGGCACGATTGACGTCAGTGCACTGTCAGCTCTCGCGTGTAATGTGATGCACGAGGTGCATCAGCATCATCAATAGGGCAATCGTTCTATTAAGCAGAGAAGCATGCAAGTCTGCACATGCTTATCACCTGGAACGTGCCCGATTATGGCAGGTCTCAGAAGGTAAGCAGGTTTCAACCTGGACAGCGCTTCGAGGGGTGATCACTCTGCACAACAGGTTGTCATTGATGGCTGTGCTATGTGGTGGCGTGCAGATAACCTTGCAGAAAAGTGTGTTTTACTGCGATACTCCCACGTCTATGCATCACGCATTCACAAACCCGGACTGACCAGCAGGTTGTAGAGCAGTGAAGAACTCTCTTAAACAAATTCAGAAATTAATTGCAACGTGGCACTGCTAACATGTGGGTTAAAATGACATTTTCACCCGAGGGCACAATGTCTCCAACTGACCCTACAGAACGCACATGCTTATTTTCCTCTAATTGGCCCACATGGGACACATGCAAACAAATACCATGCACCAGAAGCACGCAAGTCTCAGCAGGCAAAGCTGCTCATTGCCCAGGCTCCACACTGGGAAAGAATTGAGTTTGTTGGGAGTGAGGTGAAGTATATGGCTGTAGTGTGGAAAATAGTGCAATAAAGAAAAGGCATGCACATGCCTGGATTCCGGAATGCTTTTCCAACATTTATATTGTCCTCAAAGGAATTTAATTAGTGACAATGATCGTACCGTTTCAAGAGGAACAAAAACGTGGTGCTACATGGCACATGACGTGGACTTTTCGCGAGATGCCATCGTGCATCAGGAGGGGACGGGAGGCGCGTGTGAATGACGGGGCGGAATACTTTTAGCACTGGTTTTGCGCAATCCTTTTGATGACACATGTTGCCGGGTTCCTTACATTAAATCCTTAATAGCCGAGACAACTTTAGAAGAAAATTTTCTTCAATTGGGTAATCTTTACAAGAGGTATACGAACTGTCATGTTTATATGGACAGGCAAATTAACATGCAGGCAGATCTTAGCCAGGCGGTGGTGGTGCATGCCTAAGCAAGGAAGGGTTGGTCGATTGCACAGATGTTGTGAAACTCCCTTCCAGTGGGGGTTAAGGTGCCATACCCTGGCTTATCAGGAGGAGGCAGTACAGCAATTTGTGGACTACACCGGTAAGATACAGCACACCTCAGTTATTCTGGATGCTCCGCTCTAACATGTAAACGCTCTCATTAATGAACCAACACCTTAGTATATTGTGTAATATATTGTATAGAGTACCTCGAGTTGTTCGCTCTCCACGAGACGAAACGAACAATGGGCAGCACGCTATCAGCTGACATTATTTTGTAAAATGCATAACCACTTTCAATCCAAATTGTAAGCTGTTAAAAAGCTCATTAAAACTACCCCAATGGCTGCATGGACCTGTTTCAAATAGCTGCTTGCTTCCTTTGAAATGCAATAGAAAAAATAATTTGCATACAGCACCGCTACTAACAATCACAACGGCAAGGCAGTGCAGTTACATTTAAACGAGCAACCCAAAAATAAATGATTTGCATGGATACAGGACATTATGTGCCGCAGGGCCCTGCAGGGAAACGCAAGCATAAATGTTGAAATACCACTTCGGGTTTTTTTCTTCAGGTGTCACCAAACGTTGGTCCTATTTAAAAAATAAACAAATGCAAACATTTTGCATCAACTGCAAAAACCCAGCCGCTAATTCAGTGGCAACACAACTGCTTTTAAAAGAGCAAATATGTCTCGCCGAACTATTTGTCTTGGCTCCCCTCCCGAACGGGAATCCTGCTCCGTGGACCCGGAGGTGCCCATTTACGATGGGCAGCAGCGCCCTCTAACGTATGGCACGGAGAGATGTTACTTTAACGACTTGTCCCTGGCCCGAGGTCAACAGAGGTTGAGCAATGTAATCCACAACACCTGTGTGCATCAGTGGTCAAAGTACGTGCATGGGGGGGAGGGGGTATTATTAAAGGGTGACACCTGTTGAAAGTTTTTTTAATCAAAAAAAATATAATTCAGGTCTCAATTTTGAGAGGTTGCTGATGATACGGCCAAAGTAAGAGTATTAAATTAAAGTTTGTTAAAAATAACTGGAAAAATACAAATTTTCCAAGCACTAACATAGAAAATAAATTATTTTCACCCCAAAAATTAATAACATTTTATTTGCTGAAAAAACCTGGGCGGCTTGCATGAACAAAATTAAACATATCCAAAGAAAGCCACCCACTTTTATTCATAGTGCTTTGTCGATCAACCGCAGAATGAAAGACTCCTCAAGTCAAGTAGCTCATGGGGTGTTGTTTGACCATATTTTATCACGCCGAGTCACTTGAGTTCAATTGCCGGTCACAGCTATTATCAGTGGAGATTGATATCGGAACTGGTCTTGGACGTCCCTTCTACACAAGGTCAGTCAGTGTCTCGCGTAAAACCCAAAAAAAATATGAAGGTAATTAATTAATTATAACGGCACTCTCTTGGCTTCCACTTAGAAATGAGAATCGTCAGCGCAAGATTCACATTTTTGTTTTGGCCATTCTTACCGTGGCCAATCAGGAAAAGCTAGAAGAAATGTTATCGGGGCAACAGTAGCGATACAAATGAGCAGACAGAGTGTGGGTTGCTAGTTGGCGCGAGCGTGGCGGCACAGGAACACTAATGAATAGCAGGCATCCAGACACCAGAGCAGCATGAAGCCACACATTAGAGGTTTTTTTGTTCCAAAAATGCCTGGTCACTCCCTGGAAAAAAATGTTGAACAGATTTACAGGCGTTGCTCAATTATTCACCTGGCCTTTCGAGTTTTGCAACAGTTGGTGTAGGTCACATATGGTGCAATATAGGAGACAACTGCACAAGAATCGTGACCAGATTAATTCTCTTAAAGGATACATCGATTGTTCACCTTCCAGCCATCAGTGTTGCGCAATTGCATATTTATGTAATGGAAAAATACTTAATCTTTTTTAAATATATAGTTGCTGCAGGCGATTGCGTGCTATGCTGTCAGCAGCGGGCAGAGCTGAAAAAAAATCTTCAGCAAATACGCACTGTCCAGTGTAGTTAAGTATCGTAAAATTACTCCCACTGCCTGCATAGCATGGAGAGGCCCTCATCCAGTAATGAATGGCCCGACCATGGCTGATGAGGTGAAATATAAACATTGTCCGTGTTGCTTACAACCAGCGTCAACAGGAACAGTTTAAACACTACTCATGATGACCTTTGCATTACGTGCGGCCCTAACTGCCTGGAATGTTGAGAAGCACTCAAGTAGACCCACCGATAGGTCAAACAAGGACAGGCATTATAATAGCTTGTGTGGACAGATATAATTGAAATTGCATCATTCGCAATAAGGGGAACACGTCTTGTAATGTTGGTTTTAGAAAATTCAGTGTTTAAAAAATACTGGACGGTATTTAAAGTAGGATCAAGTTTAACGCAGTCATCCAAAACATAGTTGCAGCATGCAGAACACTGGGTTCATTGTTAAATATGGCCACCATATCAGCAGAAAGCATTTAAGTTTCCATTAACAATGTGAGACGACCCAGACTGGGGTGGTCATTTTACAGTCGCTTTGTGAAGGGCCTACAGCACTGTCGGACATTAGCCTCTGAGCGTGTTACGTATTGTTCGAAAAACTGCACGAAACACGAGGCCCACAAAACAGTCACGGTTATTACCATCAAGCCAAGCCATGGATGATGAAGGCATGTCGACTGCAGTGGTGAAGTGGTTATACTCACGCCTTTTTTATATACTCACCGTTTACATTAAAAACATTTACATTTAACAATTTTACTTTACACGTTACAGACCTAAACATGTGCAAATATGATTGTATGATCAGTCTAACATACTATGAATAAATGACGACCATCAACGACCAGCTAGCGAATGCCTTGGGGCTATTGGGCGTTAAGTGCTGTCACGCTAGCATCAGGACATTTGGTTTTTTGGTCGTAAAGTCACAAAAAAGGAATGCATGTTTTGCCCTCAAATATGTGTTTCAAGAGAACGGTAATTTTTTTTATTACACTTACATAGTTGACTTTTACAAGTTTCTCTGAGATGCTGCTCCCGTATAAAAAAGAACAAAAACGTTAAGCTACAACCACAATTTAATAAAATGCGTTAAACTATGCGATATCAGGAAACATAACAGTGATGAACATATAGAAATCAAAACAAATTCACCAGTCAATAGCATTAATTGCCTTGCATTGACCAGCGCGGTTAAATGTGGTAAATATACCCCAACCACCAGCCCAGTGTATTTGTGTTGTTGTTGACACGTTCTGACCCGCCCTTGCTGGACATCTGTGAAAAAGAGCTTCAAAGCTCATCGGATTCCTCCAGTTCCAATAAATATTCTGACTGTACATGTTTCTTGACTTCACATGTTTATACTAAATAAAGAGCATGACCTTCAATGCTGAACAGTTAAAAAGTGGGTTAAAGTGTGCCTTAAACGATAAATTGACGAAACGTATACATCAACGTTGTAAGATTAAAAATAAAGCCTTTTAAAAGGGGTGTTTCCACTCATAGCGAACATTTTTTAAAAAGGGGAGCGCAAATCGAAAGAAACGCACAGCTCACAAAGGACGAGGTGACCCCAGGTTACACAAGCCACCATCAAACAACCCCCATTCACGTATACCAGAGTTTAGTTAATCAGCTTTAACCAAAACGTTAATCAATAATAGTATACACTTCCCGTACCTGCTAAAGGTGGCCTTGTGATGGCACAACTTTTGATGAAATCGTCTTAAATGTGACAATGCAGTACACGGATACAGACAGTCTAGCCAAAATGTGTCAAACCCAATACAATTTCTTTATGTAATAAAAAAAGGCACCGCCGATGGGAGTTATCGATCTCATCTTGCAGACTTTGATCCGACAGTGACATTTGAAAGCCCTCTCTCAACCTTCAGGTGGCCCACAGTTTACAAAAGCCCCATTCCTATTCGAACGGTGGCTCTCTCTCCTGAGGGCCCATTTCCTCACCATCTCCTCTCCCTTCGCGAGCTTCGCCCGTGAACTGAATTAGACGCCGGCAAGCACCGAATCATCATCGATAGGCCCGACCGCCCGGGCTCGCATGGTCAAGGAGGTCAACTTACATTTCACCTCCACCACCACCACCACCAGCTGAAAGTAATTATCAAAGCAGGGCTTTACTTACCCGTCAGTGAAATCTTGCAAGAGACGGGGATGTTGTTTGTGGTGGTGTAGTAGCAGTTGTTGTTGTTGTTTAAAGAGGAATGCAGCGAGTGAAGGGCTCTCGCCTCCTTGTTGTCCCTCACTGAGGACGAACAAACTAAAGGTGTCCGATTCGCTGCCTCCCCCCCGCTTTATATAACGTCAGGGGGCACGTGACGTCGGATGACGTCGTCGGTTACTTGACGCGCCGCGCCTCAGAGACCAATCGCGGCGCGGGACGTGGGTGCGCGAGACGCCGTCGACGTCATAGACCTCATTAGCATAAAGGACCCCGTGGCTCTTAAAGAGGACTGCACCACGGTGATTACAAAGATAAAGGTCCCACGTATAGCCTCTAATAGACTGTTGGAGGGGGGGGCAAGTGCTGAGAGCGAGGCCGGCACAGCACACAGTGGGAGTGAGGGTGGCCAGCACCACGACCGACCGCCTTTGTCTCCCCAGTGGCGTTTTTTTTAGTTTACTACACACCGCACCAGGTACTCATTTCAGGCTGAGTAAATCTAGGGGAGGCCCAGGACCGGATCAAATATTCGTCACTGGTGTCGGTGTCCGTGAGCGGGAATTGAACTCGGGTTCGCCGGGTTCGTAGCGTAGAGGCGCTAACCAATACACTACCGCTCCCCAATTAACCAATTAAAGAGGACTCATCTATACATGCATACACATCCTCGTTAATACATTAAAATCTGGGACTAATCTTAAAGAGGACTCACATCCACATCGTCCTTAAGATGATCGAGGACAATTACACCACGGTGGCGAGATGTCAACTACCTCGCCTGGTATACAAGAGGTTGTGGCCTCGTGGGTTCTATCCCGACCCTGACGCCTGCTGCTGTATACTTGGAGTTTGCGTGTCTCTCTATTTCTCCCCGTGGTCGCGTGGAGTTTTCTCCGGGTCCTCCGATCTTTCCCTCCACATTTAGAAACGTGCGTTTAGAGGATGTGGCTGAGATACATTTCCACGTGATAAGCCACTGCGTTGAGCTATCATTTCAGTGCAGTTCATACTTGTAGGAACCTCCTGGTTACACCAGCCCACAGGGGATTATTGTGTTCGTCGTGCAGGGAGGGGCTGGGTGCGGAGGGTGGGGAGGGGCTGGGTGGGGAGGGAGGGAGGGGCACATTATCAGAGTTATGTTCTTTTGTTTGTATTATGACTGCAGGTATTGCGGTCTATGCAAACATGACTCCTTGTAAAAGGTGTCAGTTTTGTTGCCAGATAGAAGGGTAAAGAACCAATTATCATATTTTTACTGGCAAATGAGGTTCCCATAGTGTAGATGCTTGCCCCGAGCTCTCATACTCTGATGGTGCATTGTCCTTGAGTTGTGCGCCTTTTGGCGTCATCTGGTCCAACCCATATGAGACTAGGCTCTAAGGAAAGCTGTCTCGGGTGTGGACCAATCAACTTCAAGGACAGTGCACATTATCAGAGTTATGTTCTTTTGTTTGTATTATGACTGCAGGTATTGCGGTCTATGCAAACATGACTCCTTGTAAAAAGGTGTCAGTTTTGGTCTCAGTGAGCCTTGCCTGGTAAAATACATTTTAAAAAATGTTTATGGTAGTAGTTTATATAAAAAAAATGTGTACCCATATCTTAAAAATGATTCGTGTGCACGTCCTCAAGATATTAGAGGACCCATATCCGTTTCAATCCACTGCGTTTGCTTGCAAATAACAGGTTCACGTAATTTGTGCCAACCATACAACAATCGGTTAATGCCGGGGGTACTGATTCTATGCACAAGTGGCGAGCACCTATCTTAATCGACGAATAATTTCGTTCCATGAAGCACGAAGTCCATCGTTTGCACGAGGGAGGGCCGAGGAACATGATCTGCACGGCTGTAAAACGTGTCACTTGGGTCGCACACATTGACGCTCTCACGGTTATCTATTTCCTTCTGACGGTCACAACACGTCAATGCAATTCCTGTCTATGAACAAGCAAACTTGGCGTGGACTCGATCTCGTCAGATCTTGGAAGCAGGTTCTGAGCTTGGGATAAAGGTGCTTGGAGGGCTCACCAACTTGCGTTGTTTTGCGGGCACTAATGTGGCTGTGGAGCAACATCCATCGTGTGTGTTGTATGTATGCACGTTGAACGTAGCCAACCGTGCTAATCAGAGGTGGAGCATTGAGTCTACGGGTAGTGTTAGTCTGTGGGCAGTATCTATGTTGAACTTCTTTCGCACCGTACGAAGACAACCGTGTGCTAATCGGACGTGGAGCATTGAGTCTGTAGGCAGTATCTATGTTGAACTTCTTTCACACCGTACGTAGCCAACCGTACTAATCAGAGGTGGAGCATTGAGTCTACGGGTTGTGCTAGTCTGTGGGCAGTATCTATGTTGAACTTCTTTCACACCGTACGAAGACAACCGTGCTAATCGGAGGTGCGCTACTCCTACCTTCCCTGGTGTTTTTCTCCTGGATGTTTCTGTTGCGCGTAGTCACTTTAAGATGTTTCTTGTTCATGTTTTAGTTTTTTGTTTGTTGCGGTTGCACCCGATTCAAGAGCCGAATGGCTCACAGGGCTTTACCTAATACATGAAACTGAACTGAACTAGTCAGGATTAAAACCTGGGCTCCATTTCAGACGGGGACTGTTCTCCAGTGGTGTGCCGGGCGTAATTATTTCTAAACCCGGCACACCACTTTCACTGTACCTTATGCTATGGCAGTGGGTCATGGGTTACTAGTCAGAATCAGACTGGAGGAATCCGATGAGCTATGAAGCTCTTTTTCACAGATGTCAAGTATGGGCGGGTCAATCACACGCCGACTTCAGGTTACCGGCAACCCAGTGACTTGCGAGTGAGACATTAAGCTCTATCTTGTCAGATGTTTTTTTTTTCCGTGAAAACACATTCCTGCGGAGGGAGCTGGTAGGAACGTTGGGTTGCTCGGTCAATGGCCAGGGTCAACGGCGGCGTGGTGTATTCCGCAAATATGGCCGATTGTGAGGGTGGGCACAAGCCGGCGTGAGTAGGTTAAACGTTGAGTTTTATAAGGGCACCACGGGGTGACCAGCCCCTCCCCACCCTGCCCCACCCCTCCCACCCCCCACCCAGCCCCACCCAGCCCCTCCCCACCCCTCCCCACATAGCCCCTCCCCACCCACCATCCCCACCCAGCCCCCACCCTCCCATCTCCACCCAGCCCCACCCCTCCCATTTTTGGATGCACGACGGATGGACGGACACAATAATCCCCTGTGGGCTGCAGGTTCCTACCAGTAATATGTCAGTTGTTTCGTCACTGCACGGATGGGGCTAATTTGTAAAACAATACGTTAGAGCCATTCCGTTAACATTTGACTCTTTTGCATGCAGTGTTCTTCTCTTTATTTCACATCCTACTCTGAAGAGCCATTGCCTGAAACATTCGCCGACTCTATAGTTGATCGATGCAGTGTTAAAGACGAACGTGCCAAATGTATTTTCACTTCTACTTACGTCAATAAGTGAACAAGTAATTCGCATGTACTGTATACATTCTGTGCTCCCACAGTTCCCTCAGTGGCCCCATTTTCACAAGCACTGAATTCCCTAGTGGAAGGAAACCTTCAGCTGCTCAAGTTTCCATGAATAAGCTGACATCTCAAAGGACTCAACAAATCCGCTGTATACTCACAAAAGCCAGTGCACATGATTAACAAACCACATTATTTGCACATCCTACTTTGAAGAGTCAAAGAACCAAACCCACGTTCATAATCAACACTGCTTCATAACAGACAAATATAACGCTAACATTTCAGGAAATTGCTATTTCCCTGTCATTGCCAGGAAAACTTTTCTGAATCCGTGCCTGGATGCTTTCGTCAGCCCGGAAAGGCAGTGATAGCCGGTGGTGAGATATGTCGTCAGCCTGCGGTGTCCCTAACACGGCACTTGTTGAACATTCATTGAAGGAACTACGGTACCTGGCTTCGCCTCGTCTCGAAATCACTAGACTGCATTTAACTGTGTTAAAACAACAACACGTGCGAAAGTTGTGGCTACCTCCTCCAAAGGTGGGGGAAATAAGCTGCCGCCTCATTGTGATTGTGGTGAAGTGCGTTCTTCTTCTTGGTTCTTTCGGTAAAGTCACGTAGAAGGGAAATAATAAAATAATGAAAATAAAACATAATAAAATAATTCTCACGACGTTTCGGCCACAACGCAAGCAGCCGTCCTCAGGTGAAGAACAGTGCGTTCTGTCACGTACATAATCGATCATTGCCCGACAACACTCACTTGGAGGAGATACATACAAATGGAAGCCGTATCGTGACCCCCTAAATGCCATGTGAACGCTTTCCAAAATTAAAAAAAACAACAGTTATAAGCTTGCTTTTCAAATGGCATGCAAAATAGATTAACTAGGGGTTTTTTCCCCTCGTGTAAACGTGACCTTGTGTGCCACTGCCACTGCAACCCCCCTTACCTTTACACTGTATTCTTTGGCCAAGTACACAGTGACTATTGAGCAACGGTGCACACAAAAGAACGTGACATTGCTCTTTCATCTCCTCTTCGTGACCGGCGAGCCACGGGCAGATCGAGATAACACACAATGCTGGTGGAGTGAGCGTGGGTAGTTAAAAAACAGGCGATATTATAAGAAAAAAATTGACCGTCTGGAAACATCTGCATGTTAGCATGTATCGACCTGTAACACCCACGGAATAACTCAATCACTCTGGTTCCTGCAGTCACGAAAGCTCCAAATTAAGATAAATAACTCAATCACTATGTATGTTGCATTTCTTTCGCACCGTACGTAGCCAACCGTGCTAATCGGCGGTGCGTGGGTCGGACAACAAACTAATCACCAAAAGCAGTTCTAAATAAATATAGATTTAAAAGTGCATAGCTCCAGTGGCTTCCTAATATCGGAAGAGCATTCCAGACGGCCACAGAAGCACATCTTTAAGCGTGTAATGCGGTGACCGTCTTTGTCCGATGGCAAACCAAAAGCTGCCGTGAGGATGAATAAACACCAAGTCTCAAAAATTAAAAAATTAACCCGTAAAAACAAAGTTTTTCACTATAAATCCTTTATATGCGTGGCGGCTAGAGTCCTCTCGTCCTCTGGCTTGAGATGGCTGCCACCTATGGGTCAGATGATTGCCTGCCACCATTAAGCAATTGGTAATTAAATATAAAAAAAAATTCCTAAAAAGTGTAAAATTTTGGAAAATTTTTTCACGAAAATAAATTGTCACGCACAACGAGTCTGTGTGCAAAATGTCAGCTCGATTGGATCACGGGAAGTGGGTTAAAAAACGACCGAAAGATTTGCACGGTCGTAAGCGCGCAAGCAAGCAAGCAAGTGAACTTTATATAAAGGATTTTAAAATACTACACGCCGAACAAAAATACTTAATTTTATAACTCAGAACAACACTCAGGTTAATAAAATGTAGCAAAGTTCCACAAGCCAGCCTCCCTTACATACACGTGCATGTAAGACCCCTTGTAAACCCACTGCTAAATGAGGGCCTGCGCACGCTGTGCGGGTCGTGCGGGTTACTTGATTGTGCTTCACCACGCTGGCCAGTGGGGTGACGGTGAAGGGCAGTGAGGGTAGACATGGGAGCATATAAGTATCGTTCAATAATTGGCTTTGCTGCAATTTTCTCTGCTGTGTGTATGTTGAACTTCTTTCGCACCTTACGTAGCGTAGTCGGGCACTCAAAGCCTACTACACACGTCACAAACGACGAGCGCCCATCCAAGCACTATGGGGCCGTCCATAAATGAGGTCACGCGATTTTGGACGATTTTTTACCCCCCGCCCTCGTCACACGGCGTCACAAAAAGTCAGACCCCCCCCCTCAAATATGACGTCACAAAGCTCTGCCCCCCCACCCCAAATAAAACATGTTTCAAATCGCGTTAAACTATTGTCATTGTAGTGCGTAATTAATGTGGCGCTGCACTCTGATGTTGTAGGAGAAAACATTTATCAAAAAGTATATTTAATTAAGTAGAACGTGTTTGTCTGTATTTATTTAAAGTTGCGCATTTTTACGTGAGGTCACATTTCTCCCCCCCCCCCTCGTCACACATCGTCACAAATGTCTGAAACCCCCCCCCACCCCCTGTAGGTGCGTGACGTCATTTATGGACGTGCCCTATCCAGACTCGACGCTGCTTAGCTTCCAAAATGTGACGAAATGAGAGACATTGGAGGCGACTTGGTCGTAAAGGTTACGACACCAATTCAGAAACAAATGAAGCAAAGTCTCTTTCTTACAAAAGTTTACATGACGTAAGACGCTCCAGGTCCATGCGCAACGCGCCAATGAGTCACGAAGTAAGAAGTTTGCATTGACACGCCACGAATTTTCTTCGAAGGGATTTTGAAACCTGTTTACAGAGGGAAATGCCCCATCTGTGCTATGTCCTACTTCCTTATTAAAACCTTGGCAGTCAAAATTTTTTTACGAGCGTTGCAGAACTACCGGTTGCTCATCCGCTCCACCCTAATTCTTGCATCAAACATTCCTGCATTGCTTCATGCACAGGTCACATGCCACGTAACAGGATTGTAAAGCGGGTAAGCAAAACAGCTTTCAAATGAAAATGAAACGATGATTAAGAGCAACGTTCAACTTGTAATGCACCACCGCAAAGTATTCATTAATTCTCTTTGGTTCTTTCGGTAAAGTCACGTAGGTATAAAATAAAATAAATTAAATCACGACGTTTCGGGCGCAACACAGGCGTCCGTCATCAGGTGGGACAGCCACAGCAAGAAACAATTGCTGAAGTGGGCAAAAGGGATGCTTATTTTATACCTACGTGACTTTACCGAAAGAACCAAAGAGTATGGATCCCTGCAGTCACGAAAACTTCAAATCAAGATTACACTGGTCAATGCACTTTTTCTGGCATAAGGTATTCCAACGGTGTTAAGGTAATTTTGGGGTGCTGATTCCAAATCTGGCATCAGTTTTTGTCTATCACATCAGGTTTCTGAGATATCAAATATTCCATTTTCAATAAAAACTGCAGAAGAAAAATATTAAATAAATGTGGATATCTACATAAAATGATATTATAAACACACTATCCTAAAAATACAGCACCATATTTTAACACTAAAGCAGTCACTGACTCGCAACCATAAGTGACAAAGTTAATTTCGGGTAAAATCAATGAAAATGGGGTATGCCGATAGCATAAAATGAGATGTGATAGAGCAAATCTGAGATCAGATTTGGAATCAGCACCCTGAAATTAGTCTAAAACAGCTGCAAAAGTCCAGGCCAGAAAAAAAGTTTTTTTTATTGACCAGTGTTATTCATGCATTCTCGAAGAGAGACACTCAAACACGCGAGGAACCACGGACAAGTGGGAAGGCATACATAATACAGGTTTGTTTTGGGGGTTTAATCGCGTAAATATATAAATGTGTCGTTAAAACCCGCCAACCACCCGAAACACAGCCAACTAGTAAGGGTTGTCACGTAAACAGAACATGCCAATTCGTCACGAGTACAGCACACCGGTGTGTTGGAGAGCCAAACCACAACATAGGCAGTAGCAGCCAGGCAGTGAGCAGGCGCCAACATTTGCCCAAGCTCTGCGGTCCTCTACATATCAATGTGCTATCGGCCAACTAACGAGTGCTTCCACGTGGCAAGAAACCGGAGCACCTGGAGAAAACCCACGCGTACCATACGGACGGAAAAGGTGGAGTCGACATTTCGCTGTACCGCCCTCTGCCGGCAAGTCAGGGTATGGTGACACCGACGGGAATGGAGGGAGTTGCACAATATTTGTGTGAAGTATGGACAATGATGAACCTCCCTTGCAGCGTACCAACCCTCACCTCCACCGTATTGATTTACAGGCGTGGCGCCACCACTGCCTGGCAAAATAAGCCACTGACAATACATTGCATTCAGCATTTCATTCTGAAAAGTACTTTAGGTGTTAGCCTGACGTCAGTATCCTGTCTAACAATGACTTGCTAAGCATTGCGTTTCGGCCCTTGAGTGTAACCTTTCACAAGCTAAAAATACACACTCCACTTCTGAAACCTTAAAAAAACTGGTAGAGCTACGCATGTACACACGGGGTAGTGGGGAGTGCACATTGTTATAAACCCAGTGACCTGAGTTTGAATCCTGGCCATGGCTAAGATTAGTGGATGGTGATATTTCACCCAGTCCTGGGTGATGCCAAGGTTTGCTTAGTCTTCAATGAGTGCAGTGTAAACAACACTGGGGAGACAAAGGCGATCGGGCGGGGTGCTGGAAACACAACACACTCGTGTGCCGTGCCGACCTTCACAGGTGCTCGCTAACAGCACTTGCCACAGCAGTCAGTATGGCTAATGTTTGTCTTATTTGACGTGCAGTATAATTACGTGGATGTTTGGGATTTACAATTGCATGCTGTGCAAACAGCACATGTGTCGCTTACTGGGAAATTATAAACATCCTTCACAAACATAAACACACTACAATTATTGCTAAGGAATCTGTCAGTTGAAATGTTGGCTTTTTTTCCTCGGTTAACAATAATGATTTACAGGACTTGGCTGTAAATGCCTCACCATGCGATGATGGTATTTAGATGTTGTTTGATCATAACTACACCAGGGTGGTCAATGCAGGTTAGTGAACGGGGGGGGGGGGGGGGGAGCAAAACTGGTTTAGATATCAATCGCGAACTTAGGTCGTTGTGTTCAAAGACAATCCGATTACTTCTGCGCCACCACTCCCTCCTTCGCATTCTTCTTTAAGCAAAAAGTGATTTCGAATTTCTGCACAAATTCACATTTATTCCAGCACAAGAACCACAGCAACTATCCTGTACCGAGTATTCCGTGACGACGAAATACTGGACTGCAAAATATAACCTCCGTGCATGTATTGCTTATCTTGCTTGCAAAATATGTTTGTATACATATATTTACCTCTTTCATATATTCTTTGCACAACCGCCAACATATTTACACATTCCATACTTTGTTTTAGCGGGTAAAATATGATAACGAATCATAAAATAAAACCCGCTTTAAAAGAATTCGCAAGCCTGCGATAAGTTGCACTTTAGCATTATTGGCTGTCCTTTTTGCGAACAAAACAGTGACAAACATTGCACGCATCCTTGGCGTACTGCGATTAGCAGTGTGAAGGTCCTGTATGTCAGTCACCTTGACTTGGCAGAGGGCTTTATCAGGCATGGCAGGATCGCGAGACACAAGACCTTGAATCAAGGACAAGTCGAGTGCTATCCACGATGCCATTGGGCTCACGACACCACGAAGGTCTGTATATGTCTATACTGTTATCAGGAGACATTTTCGTTTTTTAAAACTTTCTTTACCTGCGGAAAAGTTGTTGTTCGTGCACATACATGCTTCCCCATTGCGTTTCAGGCAGCCCTGAAAAAAAATATATCTGGAAAAATATCAGTGGCGCTGGAATGTTAACAAAAGAAAATGATCAATCTTGACTTCAAGCTTTTGTGACCGCAGGCATTCATACTCTTTGGGTCTTTCGGTAAAGTCACGTAGACAGAAAAATAATAAAATAATAATAAAAATCACGACGTTACGATCGCAACACAAGCAATCGTCTTCAGGTGAAACAAAACCTGCCTCAGCAGTCCTGAAGACGATTGCTGGTGTTGCGATCGAAACGTCGTGATTTTTTATTATTATTTTTCTATCTACGTGACTTTACCGAAAGACCCAAAGAGTATGAAAATGATAAACATTAAAGTTCCACTATCTGGCATGATGTTGCCCTTCAAGATCAATAACCAGAACTAGAGAGCGGTGGCTTAAAACGAGGCACTTCCATGTGCGTGTACGGCTTCCTCAAAACTGACCCTCGGTGGCTAACAGCCATGCATTTCCATTGCAGCTTTTACTTCATCTCGGTCTGCCCATGGACTCCATCCCATAGTATCTAGGTCAGTTTGTGCACTGCGTGAAGAAACCGAAGATCCGAGTTCAATTCCCGGTAGCGGTCAATATCTGCACGTTACCTTGGTCACCTCCCTAATCACTCACACCCACTGACCAGAATGGTGAAGTATGGTAAAATGTGCCCCAATAATCAACACGGCGTGGGAAGGCCCTCGTTCGACATGGTGTGGGGTTTGCCTTCGTCCAGTAGTGGATTTATAAAGAGCTGAAAGTTATTATTCCTTCATATTGCAACGTGTCAGAGTCAGCCGTGAGAGACAATAAAACGTAGTTAATTACCAGTAGGCTGGTGCAACTCAAATGTCATGATTTGTGGTCACTAATCAAGAATAAAATCCTTTATCATTTGTATGGTCTCATTTTGCATGTTATTTTGTTCTGTCTCGCTGGCTACGTTACCCTAAACGTACATTTGCAAATGTCAATAGTAAAGAATCGATTATGTATGTTGAACTTCTTTCGCACCGTACGTAGCCAACCATGCTAATCGGAAGTGTGATAATACACAAGAGTTGCTGTATTGTGAGTGCAAAACATCAATTTAATCCATAAGTCAATGAATCGTCACAGGAATAACTATCCTCACGTTATACTCTGGTTAGTCGTTGTTGCGCGTTTAGTGCATTGCGCGATGGAGTATGAACTTGGCGAACCGCGCTTGATCACCAGTCACGGCTAACACCGTTGATGTGCGGTATCTGAACTTGTTCTGCCACTACCCTTCATCAGCCCACACTGACCGGCAAGAGTGAGGAATGGTTAAACAACCACCCTATGACCAAAGGGCTTGGAGAGGATTTCATCGAGCAGTGGTTTGACGAGGCACTTAGTTGTTAGTATTATGTAACATCTGCTCTAAAGACGCAAATGAGTATACGTTGTAAGCTAGCGCATGTATACCACAGTATACAAGAATAGTAAGTACGGGCAGTCCCTGACTTACGAACGAGTTCCGTTCCTTCGATACGTTCCTAAGTCAAATGGTTCCTAAGTGGAAACACAATGTGTTACGGTTCAACAAAAAATGGAAGCAATGTTAAACTCATAATTAATGTTGTTCATTTGCAGAACCAAATAGTTCAGCGGTTCGGTTCATAAGTGCGAGTTCACGTTCGCAAGTCGAATGGTTAAATATATTTTATGGAAGCTCATTTCTAAGTGCGGATGTTCATAGGACGGGCGTTTGTAAGTTAGGGACTGCCTGTATAGTATGATGATTTGTGGTTGATATAGCGTCTTACTATCCGCCAGAGCGTCAGAGTGCTTTACATTCACATCCCATCTCAACATTTGAAAAGGGAACCCCCCCCCCAAGTTGTCAGCTGTCCCTGTGCAGCACTGGGAGGGCAGTACCTGGCCTACCAGTATTGGTGGGGGTGGGGTGATTGCTATGTATTATCCCAACGGGGCAGTTTGTGATGGAATTTTTGAGTTTGACCCTGATGCCGGCACACAGAGGCCTACGCTTGTGAATTACGGCATTGAAATGACAGGGGGGAGGGGGGCAAACTGTTTACAGCCTTGACAAGTTTGGCTTGGCTTGGTGTGGTGCCTTGAATTAATTGCAACTGAAGACCGCAGCCTTTGTTTAGGCTTAAGGGCTAACCGGATTTACATTTTTAATTCGACGGAGAGATTATTACACCGAGAAAACACAAAGACACCTTCTTTCAAGATTTGTTCATTTAAGCCCAGTTCCAGGAGCCTGGGAAACAACTTTTTGTTTACAATAATAACCATTTACAATACAATTTGTTTACAACAGAGTCTAAATGTGACCGTGTCTAAAGACACTGTAGAGAAACCGTGAGCAAACTTGATTTTTGATAAAGGCAGTCATAGGCAGTGGGAAAAATGAGGGTCTTGAACCTGGACTTGGAGCACGGGGCAGGAAGTCGGCAGCACGGGTGACTTGAGAAATGGCGTTCCAGGTTTTAATCAGGCGTTACTTTTATTTAGCGACGTCACAAATTGATTTCAGATGCAATAAAGTTTCAGAATTCGTCTTACTATCCGCCGGAGATTAGCATCGTGACAATAACTCACCGTCTTTGTACCCACTGTTTATGCAGCCCCTTTTAACGTTACCTAAAAGTTACAACACGGTGAGCTCACGCTCTTTTAGTTCACATGACATTGGTGTCATCAGATTTTTTTACGAGCGTCATTAATTATAACGACCAATGGACATTAATAACAGCAACTGATAGAATAACCCAGATAAATACGAAGAAAACAAAAGTCACACAAGTTCACTCAACAATTTAAGATATTTCAGAGGTGGAAGGAGGAATTTCCCAAGGGGAGGGGAGTGGTCCCAACATTTTGACATCGTGCCTACCATAAATAAAAACCACAATGAATATATTTTCTCTGGTACATACGGTAACCGAGATTATTTTCAGGAACATAACCCTCAGGGTTTCAAAGGAGGCTGTCACCCCGTGTCTGCCAATGTTGGAGGGACCCAACTGGCATAAACGAAAGGGCTTCGCCGTGGCGATACTACCCGTCCCCCGGCCCCCCCCAGACGAGCTACTACTGCTCAGCAAGCAGCTCCCCTCTCTCCTCGCCCCGTGTTTCCCCGTCATTCGCCAGGAGGGCGGTTTTCTTCTCCAGCAGGGCTCGGTGGCGCACCCGCCGCTCCTCCACGCGCGCCTGCAGCGTGGCCACCTCGCCCGCCAGCAACACTGCTGTGTGTCCGCACAAAGACAAAGATGCCCCGTGAAGCCTTAACAAACTGTTTGGGCAAGTGCTGATAGCGAGCATCTATGAAGGTCGGCACGGCACATGAGGGGGTGGGTGGCCAGCACCCCGCTCGGCTGCCTTTGTCAGTGGCAATGTTTTAGACACCGCACCAGGTACTCATTTGAGGTTGAGTTGGCCATGAGCGGAAATCGAACTCGGGTCATCGGGTTCATAGTGCAGCGCGCTAACCGCTACACTTCCGCACAACACACACCCGCACGCAAACACAGTGTAACGCACAGCACACACAAGACTCGTCATCAGACAATCCATCAGCCGCTGGATGAAGGCCTCCCCTAAGCTGTCGCCATCTCTCAGAGTCCCAAGATCCAGCATCGGATTTCTCCAGAATAAATACTAAAGATGATTCTGAGTGTGAGCAGCTGCATGGAACTCACCATGAGAAACGATGAACATCAGCAAAGATGGAAATCATCGGTCATGGACAACAACTCTCACTTAAGAGGATGAGGCTAGACCATACATTTGCGATACATCACTGCTGAATGAATCTGCTGCCGTACCTTCTCGGAAGCTCCCCTGGGCTTGCCGTAGGTTCTGTGGCACCAGGATGCCGAACCAGCGCAGTGGGTCGCTGCTCTCCAAACCCGCCTGCTTGTCTTCGCTGGGGCATTTGTCGCGAATTGATGGCTCCTCTTTGACACCGTTGCTGGGCGGTGCCTTCCTTCTACGCAGTTCTAAACAATGAGACAGACACACCTCGACTTCAATAGACATGGCCGCTGAAGAGTGGTGGTGTTGGTGTTAATCGTGGTGCTGATGCTGGCAGTGGTGGTGCCGTTTCTGGCGGTGCTTGTGTTAGTGATGCTATTAATGGCGGTGCTCGTGGTGGTGGTAGTGGAGGTGTTATTAATGGTGGTGGTAATGGTGGTGGTAATGGTGGTGTGGGTTTTAACGGTGGTGCTGGTGGCCTGGCACAAGCGTTGTGGTGACGTCACCGCCACTTAGTGGCGAATGGCGGTTGTTGTTGCTGGTGGCAATGCTGCTGGTGCTGCTGGTGCTGCTGTTGGTGGTGATGCTCGTGGCAGCGGTATTCATGGTGGTGGTGTTGGTGTTAACGGTGGTGGTGTTGGTGTTAACGGTGGTGCTGATGCTGGTACAGTAGGGGGCAAAGGTGGTGCATCGGCCAGACATCTGAGTCAGTCAACCCGTGGCACCCGAGTCTGTCCCGTGGCCTCCTGCCAGCGGGCGTTCGACACTTCACGTGGCCTGAACGTGCACATGGCCAGGCACAAGCGCCGTGGTGACGTCACCGCCACTTAGCGGCGAATGGCGGTTGTTGTTGTTGATGGTGCCAATGCTAGTGCTGGTGGTGGTGTTCATGGTGGTGGTGTTCATGGTGGTGGTGCTGGTGGGCAGGCGTCTACCAGGGCTCTCAGCTGCTCCAAGCTCCTCCACTTGTTGCTGCTGGTGCTCACTTGGCGCTGTCGTCTGGGCCCTCGTGAGCTCCGCGAGGAACTGAAATCCGTCTCCTTCTGTCTCACTACGCCGAGACAACGAGCGCCCGCACAGTATGTACAGGGTGGCCCAAAAGTCAGGACACACAGGGTTGATAATTGGTTCTTTACCCTTCTATCTGGCAACAAAACTGACACCTTTTTACAAGGAGTCATGTTTGCATAGACCGCAATACCTGCAGTCATAATGCAAACAAAAGAACATAACTCTGATAATGTGCACTGTCCTTGAAGTTGATTGGTCCACACCCGAGACAGCTTTCCTTAGAGCCTAAAGGCGTCATCTGGTCCAACCCATATGAGACTAGGCTCTAAGGAAAGCTGTCTCGGGTGTGGACCAATCAACTTCAAGGACAGTGCACATTATCAGAGTTATGTTCTTTTGTTTGTATTATGACTGCAGGTATTGCGGTCTATGCAAACATGACTCCTTGTAAAAAGGTGTCAGTTTTGTTGCCAGATAGAAGGGTAAAGAACCAATTATCATATTTTTACTGGCAAATGAGGTTCCCATAGTGTACACACAGGGTTATTGTATTTATTGGAACACATTCCATTGGGTTATTTGTTTTATTTTCACAAATGTTCAAACGGACTTCCGTTAACATTAATACTCTTTTGAAATGAATTGAGGACTTTTTTTTTAAAGATTACACGGTGTAATCTTTGAACATCCATCGATTATGTTTTGGCTCAATTCATTCAGGGTTCTTGGTGGAGTTTTGTAAACGAAAGTTTTGAGGTGATCCCACAGGAAGAAGACATTTAGAATTTAATAATGAGGATACAATATAAACTTAAAGAACAAATCATGAAAATGTTTTAATTCCAGTATTAAAAGAAATGAATTTGTCTGACATTTAGGCCCCCCTGTATAGCCTTTTAAAGACTGTTGAGGCAAGTGCTGCTTGCGAGCATCTATTAAGGCGAGCACGCCACACGCCGGGGTGGCGTGTGTTGCAGCCAGTGCCATGGTCGGCTGCCTTTGTTCTGTACTCGCCAGACCTTCACCAACCCGCACTGACCAGCGTGGTGAAGTATGGTCATATAACCCCTATGACACGCATGGCATGGGAAGGCTCTCACCCAGAACGGAATTGACAACAGGGCTGTAGACATGTATACATATATACAGTATGTACAACATATATACAGTATGTATATATGTATACTTCAAATCTAGATTATACAGTTTGTGATTATGTGATCAGCTGATGCTAAAACAGTGGGCCAGATACCAGTCTGCGATTCAGATTTCAAGATAAATTATTCCATGTCTCATACTCTTAGGTTTTTTCCACTTGATACAGTAAATTTAGCTGTGACGGTCCCACCTGAAGCCGGAGACTTGTGTTGCCTCCGAAACGTCGTGATTTAATTGATTTATTTTCATTTATTATTATTATTTTTTACCTATTGACTTTACCGAAAAAACCTCAGAGTATAAATCCTTGCAGTCACGAAAGCTTCAAATCTAGAATTATTCCACGTCTCCATTATGGACATTGGTACAAATCACCAAGGAAATGGTGTGTCCGTTTTGTCAAGATGGCAACCGTTTAGTGTGCACTCGCAATTACATGCGTAGAGGTCCTCATGCAGCAGTGGATTGACAATCATGCTGTACATGTCCATGTACACCACATACAGTAACACGAACAATGCAATGTCATTGTATTGCCTGCAACTGTTGTACCCGATTAAATAATGACACTAAAGAATAGGAGCCAACCCATTGATTCTGAAAAGCTGACAAACTGGATCTCCAGAAATAACCACAAAGCCTCTTTGTACTGTACCTAAAAAGACTTTGGGTACAGAGTACAAATACACACAGATCCATGTGTGACTAGAAGAGACACGCAAAGATGTGCCCCATGGAATACACCAATATTTATTTCACACGAAGCAATGTTGTGTACAGCCCTTTTGTCTATCCGCTGCTGGATGACAACCTCCACAATGCCAAACGGGTCGTGCGGGAGTTATTGAATTGGACTTCATCATGCTGGTGAGTGCTGGATTGGTGAAGATGGTGAGCATAGATGTTGGAACGTAGTGCAGTACAACAACAAATTTTGTTGAAACGCCCCTCTGCTGACAACCTAGCCTCGTAGCAGCCTACCACCACCTGTTTTACGCATGGCGATTGCCCATAGAATCCCTATCCTGGCTCAACCTTTGATTAAACCTGTCACCAATAAGGTCACAACAAACCGCCCCCCCCCCCCCCCCCCCAGTTTAGAAAAAAAATATTTGGCTTCTGCAGGTGTATTTAAAACAGAAATGAACGTGCAAAGTAACAAAAAAAATGTTAGGGGTAAATTAATTTGGGGTCACAATACATGTGGACCACACTGTAGATCAGCTCTCTTGTATTCACTCCTGCTGGACGTTCGCTAAACATGAAGGGCTGCACCGCTCGGAGAGAGAATGGAATATTTGCTTTGTCTCATGACGTGACCCCGATATCACAATTGGGATACAACTGAGGAAAAAGACAGAAAAAAAAGACAAACAGACCACCGGTCAGGCAATGTTTGTTTTCAGAGCAGTTGCTTTCAGGGGTATCATTAGGACAGGGGAAGGGCAGTTAGTGGCCAATCCCTCCAAACAATGGGTGACTGCTGCCAGGAAACAGGATAAGTCGGTTTAAATTAAGACTGGTCTTTAGCAATCCCATGGCAATTTTCCTGATACAATCCGATGCCTGGCGACACACATCCGACAGAACCCAAACACGCACGTCCTTGGAATTACAAAGCACACATAAAGTTTAAAGAAATGTTTTCAGTGCTTCATTGTAAGGAAACATGGGAATGGAAATAACGTCAAACTGCTCCAAACGGCTCAATCAAAATCAGTCTCCCATTATGATTCTTATGCTGGTCTCCAGGCAAAACTTGTCTTAACGTCTTTCTCTCTTTTCCCAATGTTATCCAGACTGTGCAATCGACATCACATTACGAGAAAAAAAAACAAATTAATTACCATCTTAAGCAGAGCAGCGTAATGAAGGCCAGACGAACTCATAAGCCATTAAAGCCTCAGATCCTAATATTTTCAGGCCCTCTTTTAAGGCCTCCATTCTATATTGAAGTAATAGCTGAGCGGCGGTAGCTGAATTACGATGACATCATTCATGACTTCACCACAACTGATGCTAGGAAAACACGTTTTGTTTGTGTGAAGCAATTAGTGTAGTGAGTGATTTATGTTTGATGAATTTACCTAGCCAATTGTAATATGTACCCTCCTCTTAGCCTTAGGCCCCTCAAAACCTCCGGCTCCGCGTGCAACCCTTTGTGTAAGAGATCATCGAATGGAAACGAATATCACACAGCAACTTTGGAGATTCTACCAAGCGACCTCTGATCCACATAGTAGGGGACAGCACTTTCGCCGCCCACTCTGCCATCAAGAGTAATGTTGTTCGTCACATGACAATCAAACGGAGATATTTTTTTAAATATTCCAAGCGGTGAAATTCAGCCAAATTTAGTGTCAAACCAAACCTAATGCTGTGATTGTTTTGTGCAGACACCATCAACTCTCTACATATGAAATTGTAGTTGTATCACAACTCGGCCTAAGCGAGTTTATTAGTCTCTATGTGAGTCTATAGGCCTCTATGTCTATCTGTAAAAGTCTATGGGTTCCGTTGTAAGTCTCATCGGCTTTCTGTGTAAATGAACAGTTAATAGGTGAGTTGAACACGTAGGCTTTCGTGACCAATATCATCCATAAGAGATGTTTTGGGTTAGATCGCATAGATATATAAATGTGCAAAACTAGCTACTACTGTATTCTTGGTTCTTTCGGTAAAGTCACGTAGAAGGGAAATAATAAAATAATACAAACATAAAACAATAAAAAATTTTCACGACGTTTCGACTGCAACACAATCAATCATCATCAGGTGTGAAATCCACAGCAAGAAAATTAGAGAATTTTAATTGTTTTATGTTTGTATTATTTTATTATTTCCCTTCAACGTGACTTTACCGAAAGAACAAAAAATATGAATCCCTGCAGTCACGAAAGCTTTAAATCAAAATTTAACTACTACTGGCCAAGACTAATTAGATAATCTATCGAAATTAAAAGAAATAAAAATAACTTGAACCGTTCGGATAGCTGCGTGGAAGGGAATAATAAAATAATACATTATTTAAATGCATGCCTACAAAGGGCAGCGCACTTCAATAGGGATTACCGTTGGTACGGCTATTTTAATACACATGTAGTAAATTGAGTCACTATGGCGTTCAGCGCCAGCTACTGTCACAAGAGTGGAACTGTGGGTCTTGAGCCATCTCTGGCACCAGAGTAGCTATGGCATAGGAGTGGGCCATAGGGGGCATGGTTCTGGTGACAGTCAGAGGGAGGGAAAGTGAGGACGTGACAGTCTGGGTGAACCCGAGAGAGCACGTGACCGGGACAGGGTAGCGAGGGGGCCCAAAGGGTGGCTTGAGGGACACGTTATGAGTGGCCGAGAACCTTCTGGTGAGATCCAGAAGGGGGCGTGGCCGAGGGCGGTGCCAGGCCACGCTCGGCAGCATAAAGCCGAGGTCCCGAGAGCAATCGCTGCCGTCTGTTGGAATGGAACCCGTCGGTGCTACGTCTCTTCGAGCTTCGGTCCTCGGTCTTTATGCTCGGCATCGTGGGTCAGGCAATGTGTTACTGACTGACCCGGTAATGTAGTTACCCCGTTGTGGTGGAGTTAAACAGTGTACCTTTATGTAGTTACCCTGTTGGGGTGTGAGAATCAATGTGTTGCCTCTAAGTTTAAGTGTGTGCCTCTGTAGAACCCACTACACACACAATAGACAGGAAGGACAAGTTCAAAGGGCTCGCATAATGCATAATGTACGTTGCCTCAGTAATCCCCCCCCCCCACGTGGCGCAAAAGCGCAGAAGCGTGATCACCACATCTATGCCTCTACAAGAGGAACGAAACAGGTGGACTTCTGCACAAATCTGGCTGTCGCCTGATGAAGCTGGTTTTAATTACTGGCGAAACATCGTTCTCAGATTTTAAATGTTGTGGCTTGGCTCTCCAACACACCGGTGTGCTGTACTAGTGACGAATTGGCACGTTCTGTTTGCATGACAACCCTTACTAGTTGGCTGTGTCAGGTGGTGGCGGGTTTCAATGACACAATTATATATTTACGCGATGTAACCCAAAAAAAACCTCAATAGGTCACGACCATTAACTCAACACTTGAGAACCCAGTTTCACCACGGATGGCTGAAACCAGGGATTAATCCCAGGATCTCGGTGGTACCAGCTCAGTGCTCTGACCTCTGGGCCAGCTGGTCACCTCGGGCTGGGGTCCAGGAGCACAACCCTAAATAGATTATGCTAATAACAACAGGCCCACCCATAATTACATTTGCCAGCAACATTCGATCATTTTTCTTTTAATCCAAATTAGTTTTAGTTATGCTTTTGATTAGTGAAGGGGTTATCTGTTACTCCGTATATACTAAGAGGTCATATTTGTATGCCAAACTCAAAACGGTTCATCTTAAAACATTTAAAAATTGTATTCATATCAGGCCTCATGCTGTAAAGTACAGTTTCCAGTGCTTATTATCCACTTAAACTCTCTGGCCAATCGATCCGCTATGAAAGAGCCATTGCCCAAAAACATTTCTGATTATATATTTTACCTTTCAAGGTTACACATGGTGTTGTTGAAACTAAAAACTAAACTAAACCATTTTTATTATGAAGCCCCACTGAGCTATATAGCTCTTTTTAAGAAGCGATCAGGCCACAAATGATAGCTCAACAAAGTGGTTTATCACGTGGAAATATATAGCAGCCAATAACTCTAAACGTGTGTATGGACGTGTGGAGTTTTTATTTATTTCATTTGTGCTTGTGCAGCACTACGAATGCAGCAGCATACACCAAACAATTTGTTTAATTAAAAAAAAAGTCTGGGGAGTTACTCGCTTGTGAGCTGACCTTGTGTGAACATGGGCTTGGGGCGTGATGTGATGCGGGTACTGCAGAGTCGAGACGGCTCGGCTGCCCATGGAGTAGCGAGCCTTGGAGAGAGACAGCCAACCCTGACGGGGGCGACAAAGGGTGGCACTCACAGTTGACACCATTGGCACAACTAAACAAGCACAACGGGAAGATTTACACTGCTGGAAAACACTCCCATGCCCACGGAGACCCTCCTTATAGCCACACACACAGCCAGTTAGGATAACGTGCTTTTGTACATGCACAGCTTTGTAAACCCACTGCTGGATGAGGGTCTCCTAAGTCCGTATGGGTTACCTGACCATACATCACCACGGTAGGCAGTGTGTGTTCATTTAGGTGGGAAGCATGGACGTTGATGCACAGGCAACAGTGGATATTGCTGTGCTGCCCCCTGCTGCCTCGGTATTACAGCGACATTAATGTCCCACGAAGTCGTGCTACCGCAAAGTTACAAAACAGAAACTTCCAGGAACATAGAAAAGCCATCCGATGTGTTTTTGGGTCGTACCGTGTGTTGTTAGCCATGCTGTCCAACTTTTCGCTCCACGTGAAGGGAGCTTATTTCGTAACTGAATGTAGCTGCTCATTTTCTCAATTATCTAGTGTTGCGAGCTGCTGTTGGTGTCTGATGTGAGCTGTCTGATGTTGTGTTTATGCAACGTATTTGTATAAAAAAAATATCATGTGCGAAGGCGTTGGAGCAAAGCCCAAAGAAAACAAGATCCGATCTGGGCACTTAAACTCGTGTGCTGCCAAAGGTGGCGTAGCAAACGAGTTGGGATCCCACAGGCTACAGAGGGGCCCAGGTGCCAGGCTACGAAGAGGCGGAGAAATTGGACAGTGGGGGCTCCCCCTCCCCCCCAGATGAATTCACTGCAAGAGGAACCATGCCAACCATGTCATCCCACTGTTGCCTGATTACACTCGGTGTAACTTCTGCGATAAAACTGATGGTGGTTGCACACACAACGAATTTCAAGATATAGTAGAGTAGGATCTTGTGTCAGAGGGTATGCCAAGCGACTACGTGACAATAAACCACTGGCAAAGTTAGCAATGCTGGATATGCATGCCTTAGGAATGCAGTATCAAATTAAATGTTAAGGTGTGCTTACAACTGCCATATGTGGCACCGTTCGCAGTGGGAGCGATATCAATGCATCAACGATGATGAAAACATGTTATCTCTAGATTTAAAGCTTTCGTGACTGCAGGAATTCATATTCTTGGTTCTTTCGGTAAAGTCACGTAGAAGGGAAATAATAAAAGGAAATTTGAAAAAAATGTGAATTTTTTTTCTTTCTGTGGATTTCACACCTGATGATGATTGCTTGTGTTGCAGTCGAAACGTCGTGAGCATTTTTATTGTTTTATATCAGTATTATTTTATTATTTACATTCTATGTGACTTTACCAAAAGAACCAAGAATATGTTATCTCTAATTAAATTGTTAGTTTTTACAAATCTTTATATTAATAAGTTAAAGCAACTGGGTGCCGGATGCCAAGCAAAAGTAACTCATCACAGTTGACTGAATGTTGGAAATTGCTAGACCTGAGGGCTGAGCCTCATGGTAGACAGGTAACTGCTTGTGCAGGAATAAGACATTGATCATCAACTCACATGTGTGAGTGAAACCAGTTCGGAATCAATCGTGTTGGCAAAAGCAGCACAAATGGTTTGAAACGGAGCTGTTAAAACAGAAGTTTGATGGATTATTCTCAAACGGCTGTCAGAAGAAAGTTGTACCCGATGCACTTAAGGGGCCGAACATAAAGCACCAGGCAGATGTTGAAGGAGGCCGGAGCAATGCAGCCTATGCCATATCCCAGCCGTTGATCTTGAATTTGGGTAAAAATTAGGCGACCGGGTGGCTAAAAGGGCAAGAGCGTTGAGCCGGCGCTGCTGAGATCCTGGGTTCAGATCCAGCCACCTGTGATTCAACGAGGTTCTCGAGTGGAGTGAGCGGACGGTCTCTGTCTGGTCACCAAAAGCCGCACACAAAACCCTCGGTGACAAGGTGGAACTTGTTTCATGTTTGTGTGAGGTGCAACATGAAGTCGTAAATGATGATGATGATGATGATTAAAGTTGTTTAGAAGCCGGACATTGTTATGGATCAGGAAGCAGCCAGAGAGCGAAGGAGCAAACGGGAGACGGTTGTGGGATAACACTCCAGGAGACGTCTCAAAGCAAGACAGCCCTTCACCAATGCTGCAATACCTTGAAAGATTACATTGGGTTTGTTAACAATTAAACCCTTCCACTATGTGAGATGAATACAACATTGAGTGCCTCGGGGAATGTCTGTGTTTATTTGCTGCTACATAATTGCATGTTTTTAAAATTATTCTTGGCACAACGCTGCTTTGACAATCCTCATGGGGATTTATAGATCTAAATGGGCTTTTAACTAAGGCTCTGTAAAACTAAACGATGACGTTGATGACGTGGTCACCTGCTGGACGAGGTCATGGAGCCGCGCCCGTGTAGAGTTCAGGTTCTCCAGGTCATCAAAAGTGGCCAGCGTCACCTCGTCCAGTGCCTCCCGCACCTCCTTCACCTCCTTATTCATGTCCTTCATCTTCCCTGGGTAAAACAAACAAAACTCCCTTGGATGACCTGGTCAGTGGAGACACATTTGCAGTGATGTACATGTGGTCGCATGGTACGGTGTCCTCAAAATACTGGGCTAATTCAGCGAGACTCAGTATATCCGTTTCCTTCACAAAACCCTGCTGCTTCCACAACGACCAAATTCAAGCGAAATTAGCCCATAATTATCCAACACTCGCAAATTCAATCCCGTTAGCAACTGAGCAGCACGTCGTCGCCTTGTTATCACTCATCTATCCCTACCGCCATGGTTATTGTTCCCGTGAACTTTACCTGATGATTCCTCCACAAATGTTGAGCATGCCGAACGACCAGGCTGCTTTGTCTCATACATTGTGTTCAACCACCACACAGCAGGTCAAAACACATTCCTGCGGAGGGAGCTGGTAGGAGCGTTGGGTTGCTCGTCAATGGCCAGGGTCAACAGCGGCGTGGTGTATTCCGCAAATATGGCCGACTGTGAGGGCGGGCACAAGCCGGCGTGAGTAGGTTAAACGTTGAGTTTTATAAGGGCACCACGGGGTGACCAGTCCCTCCCCACTCCTCAACTTTACAATCCTCCCCCACCACCCCACCCCCGGCTCTTATAACCTTGGTTGTTTCAAGGAACGAGTTAACACTCATCAGTTACAACTTTGATCGTGCTGTTTGTTGCTGACTGCTTGACCCATTTGGGAATGAATATCCCGTGCGAATAGATTGAGTGGATCCCATGTGTGATGAGTTTAAGTCGCTTGTGAAGGAATTACATAGATCCCATGGCAATGAGTACATCAATAATACGGTTAACGAACGAGCTTTATCCCATGTGAATCACTATGTCAACGATACTTAATGCAGTTAATGAACTAGACACCATGTGAAAGAATGAGCACATCGTGGAGAATGATTGCAGTAAATACTTTACGTAGAGCCCATATGAATGAGTGAACTATATCCTATATGAACGAGTGAGTCAATCAGTGAGAGTGAATGCAGTAAATGCGTTAACTGGATCCCATGTAAATTAACTATACAGTACATTAATGATAATGGATACAGTATATGAATGACACAGGTCCCACGTGAATGACACGAGTGAGAGTGAATGGGGTAAACGAATCAGCTAGGTCCAATGTAATGGGAATGAGTTAGCGTGAATGAGTGAGTGGGAATGAGTGAACCTGAATGAGTTGGGTCACCTGTGAATGAGTGATGGTGAATGAGTGATGGTGAATGAGTGATGGTGAATGAGTGATGGTGAATGAGTGATGGTGAATGAGTTGGCTCACCTGTGAATGAGTCACCTGTGAATTAGTGATGGTGAATGAGTCACCTGTGAATGAGTGATGGTGAATGAGTTGGATCACCTGTGAATGAGCTGGATCACCTGTGAATGAGTGATGGTGAATGAGTGATGGTGAATGAGCTGGATCACCTGTGAATGAGTGATGGTGAATGAGTGATGGTGAATGAGTCACCTGTGAATGAGTGATGGTGAATGAGTGATGGTGAATGAGTTGATCACCTGTGAATGAGTGATGGTGACTGAGTGATGGTGAATGAGTGATGGTGAATGAATCACCTGTGAATGAGTGATGATGAATGAGTGATGGTGAATGAGTGAGTGATGGTGAATGAGTGAGTGATGGTGAATGAGTGAGTGATGGTGAATGAGCTGGGTCACCTGTGAATGAGTGATGGTGAATGAGTGATGGTGAATGAATCACCTGTGAATGAGTGATGATGAATGAGTGATGGTGAATGAGTGAGTGATGGTGAATGAGCTGGGTCACCTGTGAATGAGTTGGCTCACCTGTGAATGAGTGATGGTGAATGAGTGACGGTGAATGAATTACCTGTGAATGAGTGATGATGAATGAGTGATGGTGAATGAATGAGTGATGGTGAATGAGTGAGTGATGGTGAATGAGTGAGTGATGGTGAATGAGCTGGGTCACCTGTGAATGAGTTGGCTCACCTGTGAATGAGTGAGTGATGGTGAATGAGCTGGGTCACCTGTGAATGAGTGAGTGATGGTGAATGAGTGAGTGATGGTGAATGAGCTGGGTCACCTGTGAATGAGTTGGCTCACCTGTGAATGAGTGATGGTGAATGAGTGACGGTGAATGAATTACCTGTGAATGAGTGATGATGATTGAGTGATGGTGAATGAGTGAGTGATGGTGAATGAGTGAGTGATGGTGAATGAGCTGGGTCACCTGTGAATGAGTTGGCTCACCTGTGAATGAGTGAGTGATGGTGAATGAGCTGGGTCACCTGTGAATGAGTGAGTGATGGTGAATGAGTGAGTGATGGTGAATGAGCTGGGTCACCTGTGAATGAGTTGGCTCACCTGTGAATGAGTGATGGTGAATGAGTGACGGTGAATGAATTACCTGTGAATGAGTGATGATGAATGCGTGATGGTGAATGAGTGAGTGATGGTGAATGAGTGAGTGATGGTGAATGAGCTGGGTCACCTGTGAATGAGTTGGCTCACCTGTGAATGAGTGATGGTGAATGAGTGACGGTGAATGAATTACCTGTGAATGAGTGATGATGAATGCGTGATGGTGAATGAGTGAGTGATGGTGAATGAGTGAGTGATGGTGAATGAGCTGGGTCACCTGTGAATGAGTTGGCTCACCTGTGAATGAGTGAGTGATGGTGAATGAGCTGGGTCACCTGTGAATGAGTGAGTGATGGTGAATGAGTGAGTGATGGTGAATGAGCTGGGTCACCTGTGAATGAGTTGGCTCACCTGTGAATGAGTGATGGTGAATGAGTGACGGTGAATGAATTACCTGTGAATGAGTGATGATGATTGAGTGATGGTGAATGAGTGAGTGATGGTGAATGAGTGAGTGATGGTGAATGAGCTGGGTCACCTGTGAATGAGTTGGCTCACCTGTGAATGAGTGATGGTGAATGAGTGACGGTGAATGAATTACCTGTGAATGAGTGATGATGATTGAGTGATGGTGAATGAGTGAGTGATGGTGAATGAGTGAGTGATGGTGAATGAGCTGGGTCACCTGTGAATGAGTTGGCTCACCTGTGAATGAGTGAGTGATGGTGAATGAGCTGGGTCACCTGTGAATGAGTGAGTGATGGTGAATGAGTGAGTGATGGTGAATGAGCTGGGTCACCTGTGAATGAGTTGGCTCACCTGTGAATGAGTGATGGTGAATGAGTGACGGTGAATGAATTACCTGTGAATGAGTGATGATGAATGCGTGATGGTGAATGAGTGAGTGATGGTGAATGAGTGAGTGATGGTGAATGAGCTGGGTCACCTGTGAATGAGTTGGCTCACCTGTGAATGAGTGATGGTGAATGAGTGACGGTGAATGAATTACCTGTGAATGAGTGATGATGAATGCGTGATGGTGAATGAGTGAGTGATGGTGAATGAGTGAGTGATGGTGAATGAGCTGGGTCACCTGTGAATGAGTTGGCTCACCTGTGAATGAGTGAGTGATGGTGAATGAGCTGGGTCACCTGTGAATGAGTGAGTGATGGTGAATGAGTGAGTGATGGTGAATGAGCTGGGTCACCTGTGAATGAGTTGGCTCACAGCTGATGCCGGAACAGAGGAACCGACGCAGCTCCTCCCCGGGGTCCTTCCTCACCCACGCGTCGCGCGGGGCTGCCCTCGGCGCACTGCCTGCACTAATTACCGATAACAAATATACAAAAAAAAACGATGCATAACAACGTAACAACGTTATACGCTTACATTTAATATTATTAACGCAGCAGTGACAACTCATAAGCACACACCGCGCGCGATGTGAGTTCTTATTTATTCAAAAAAAAAGTCAGGCACGACAATATTTTTTGTTAAAACTTAAGACACATTTTACTCTCGTCGCGTCTATCATCGACAGACACCGAATCGCGTCCGATCGTTGACCGATTAAATTAAAAAAAATTCAACATCTAAGCGGCAAAAGTCGGCCTAGCAACGCGGCCACCTCATCAGTGTGCGCGGCGTCGCTGGGTCAGAGGTCACGGCACCGGTGGTGGGGGGGGTCAGAGGTCAGTGGGACACGTGCAGCCACCACGGTCAGACGCGCTGTGTCACCCTGTCCTGCCCATCGTGTCACACACTTGCTGGGGGGTCGTCAGAGAGAAAAAGGAAGGGGCGGGCAGGAAAGCTGGGGAGGGGAGGGAGGTGAGAAGCCCCGAGCCGATCGGGCCGAAGCAACGAGTGGGTCACTGGGTCACCCCGCGGAGACGTGGACCTTCAGCACGAGTGTCGGATCATCGTCATTTGCAGAATCGGCGCCGTATATTGTCATCATTGTTAGCGGTAGCAGCACAAATAACAGTTACATCATCAGCAGCAGCAACAGCAGCAGTATCAGCAGTTCAGCCATCATCATCAGCAGCAGTATCAGCAGTTCAGCCATCATCTGGAGCAGTTCAGCCATCATCATCAGCAGCAGTATCAGCAGGCAAGATGCTGGGCAGGCGGCTCTGCTCGTCGTCTCTGGGGCTCGTTCGTCGCCCGGTCTCCCGGACCCGCCTCGCCCCGTGTCCACGGGGCCCGTGGCACGGAGGCCGCGGCGGGGCCGAGACAGCGGCGGCGTGCGGGAGGATGGGCGCGGAGAGCGGGCACAGGATGTTCGGGACGACCACCCGTTCTTGTGCCTTCGCCAGAGACTTGTTCATGGGGAAGATCAACAAGGTACGAAGCGGTTCGGGATTGCTTGGGGAACAGAGGAGGGTGGTGGGGTGGTGGGCTTCCCGGTCTAAGTGCGGCCCATGTGCACACGGGGAACGAGGGGAACCCTGAGACCGAGGCACGGAGACACAAGGACGTAGAGATGACACGGAGATTCATACTCTTAGGTTGTTTTCGGTAAAGCCACGTAGGTAATAAATAAATAAAAAATGCAAATAAATGAATTAAATCACGACGGTTGGGAGGCAACACAAGCTTCCTTCATCAGGTGTAAAAATGCACAGCAAAATAACTGTAGTGGGAGTTATTTGTGATGGGGCATTAATATATTGGGTAAGAGGATAACATGGAGAGTTGTGCAGAGACGTGCAGGGAATCACGGAGTCAGGCGCTGATATCGGGGAACAGAGAGACACCGATACACTGGAGCGTGTTTATGAAGACAGAAATACGCGCAGACACAGAGTTTTGGAGACAGTCACATAGAGAGAGAAAGACACAGACTCAAGGGAAATGCAAAAACGTGCTTATACTGTATACATAGTTGTATATATAGAGAGGGTATTGGATGTAAAGTCGCATAGAGAGATACACATGCAGAGACACTGACCCCAAACCACGGACAAATACAGAGAGATTTTAAAATACAGTGTTGATCGTCGTGGTGATGTTGATGGCGATGTGATGATGTTTGCAGGAGGTGTTTCCATTCCCAGAGATCAGCAACGAGGAGCTGGAAGAGCTGAACATGCTCGTGGGGCCCGTGGAGAGGTTCTTTGACGAGCAAGGTGCCAGTGACCCACAATCTCAGCTCTTGTCAGTGCCGCTTTAGCAACAAGAGGCTCCACGTGGCCTGGCTTTCTCCCACAAGGGGCCATTCCTCAATGGGCTTGGTCAAACATCCCAGTGTAGCAGGATCCTTCTGTGAAAGTTTTGAGACTCTGCAAAACCCTCCTTTTATTTTTTTACAACACACCGAAAAATTCCCGCAACGGGGTACAGAAGATCTGCAGCAGTCCATTCGCGTTTGGGGACATTTAAATGGAGAGGGAAAACGGGAAGGGTGTGGGGGGTCGAAATAACCAATAAAACTTAGGGAAAGCCAGGGATGGGGGGGGAGTGGAAGAGGGGGGAACAAAGAAAAACCCTGCGAGGCCCTCCTTAATAACGATCCCCAGTTTAAATTGTGACCTCCGAACTCGGTGGGATACATGGTTGGCATGAGAATGGGACTCCTCGTTCATTACCTGTCAGCTACAATACCCCGACACCTGCACACTCTTTTCGATTTAAAGCTTTCGTGACTGCAGGGATTCATCTTCTTGGTTCTTTCGGTAAAGTCACGTAGAAGGGAAGTAATAAAATAATAAAAATAAAACATAATAAAATAATATATATTATATTATTATTTTATTTTATAATATATATTATATTATTATTTTATTTTATTATGTTTTATTTTTATTATTTTATTACTTCCCTTCTAACTGACTTTACCGAAAGAACCAAAAAGATGAATACCTGCACACTCCATCGCGATGCCAATGCTCCAACTGTTTAATCACTTAAACTGCCACTCTGAAGAAAGGCCATTGCCTAAAAAATCTACCTGTTGTATATTTGTTGTGTTGTAGTGCGGTGCTATTGAGTACCGTTTGAATGTGTGTCTGAATGCGTTGCTGTTGCCAGTGGACTCAAAGCGAATAGACGCAGAGGCGCGCATCCCAGAGGAGACCCTGCGAGGACTCAAGGAGCTCGGCCTCTTTGGCCAACAGATCCCCACGGAATTTGGTAAGAAATCAGCACCTGCTTTGATTACAATCATTAGCAAACTTTGTTTATACTGTAAAAACGATGTCTGTCAATGCAAGCATCAATCTGGAATGTGATATTTTCAACTTGGTTAGAATTTTAATTTAAAATTTTAGTGTGCCAAGTCACATCTGTCACTGTGAGGGCCTCTTGCCGTGACACAACGGAGGTGTGTCTTCGTGTGTGGTTGCCCACCAAAGGTATTTGAGAGTCCTGTTCGGCCCTCAGTAACGATAGGGTTCCACACCGCTGGCTTAAAAGTGTTTTTTGTGTCGTGTGGTTGCCAGGCGGCCTGGGCCTCTCGAACACCATGTACGCGCGGCTGGTTGAGATCACCTCACTCGACGGTTCCATCGCCGTCACACTCGCCGCACACCAGGCCATCGGCCTCAAGGTAACAGCGGCTCACCCGTTCACGAACGTCATGGAGCTGCATCCCGTCAACACAATGCACATGCAACAACCCTTATGTCAATTCGCTGGTCAACAAGGGTCCTCCCCCAAGCTGCGCAGGTCATGGGGGTAACGGGACGAAAATTTGCCATGCTGGTCAGTGTGGGTTGGTGATGGTGGCGGGGGCCCAGGAACGGTTCAAGATATCACTCGCCACTCATGTGAGCCGCGGTTCAAGAATCAAAGTAAGGGTGCCGCGTTTGTAGAGCAGCGCACTACGCAGTGTGCTTGGTGGCATTTGTTTCTCGTGGACTAATATGTCGGTGTCGCGTTGCCTCATTTTGTGTTACACCAGGGAATTCTGCTTGTGGGCACCGATGAGCAGAAGGCGCAGTACCTGCCACGGCTTGCCACGGGAGAACACACGGCCGCTTTCTGCCTCACGGAGCCAGGCAGGTGAGGTCACACACAGGCAGTGCAGCTATTGAACTACGTTATTAAATGTGTTGTTTTGGCCAGGAGGGTCACTGTTTGAAAACGGCTTTCTTAGTGTCCAAAAACCAGGATTCCTGTTTGAAAATGTTTCACTCGTGATGAGGGGACTACCTGGGTAATGCACATGGCACCCTGAATAGTGGGCGGGGATTATATGAGAAAGGAGGCCACTCGCTGTGTGGGAAGAGCTCGCAAATGAGTTCGTGTGGTTTGTAAAAGTGGGCGGGGTTTAATGAGGGGGAGGGGCCTTCAGTTCACCATGTGTCCCTGATGCGCTTTGTAGAGATTCAGTCGCTTTACATTATTACTAAACCCTTGTCAAGCGCATTGCATCTCAGTGACCACTATCCTTCTTGCCCAGAGTGGACCGATGAATATTCTCATGAGTGCAGTACTCATACGTGTGTGTTTCTATGCAAACGTCTGCGTTTACTTTTCTTCTCTTCTGCCTATGACTCAATCTCATCTCTAGATGGTATATTACTTATGATGCTACCACCTACATGATTCACATGTCATGCTGTACGTCTTCTTAAGATGCAGTTGCAATTAGATCCTCTTGAAAAACCAAAATCCTATTGCAATTGTATCACCTGTGCAGTGGGAGCGATGCAGCGTCGATCCAGACGAGAGCTACGCTGAGTGAAGACGGCAAACATTACCTCCTCAGTGGCTCCAAGGTACCCAACGCGAGCCTGTGAGCACGCAACGATCAAATCACCGGGAATGGGCCACATCGCGTCAGATCTCGGAAGCAGCCAAGCACCATTGAGCCTGCCATGGTGCTTGCGTGGGTCACCACCATGCACAAACAGGTCGTCATAGGGCTGGGGGGGGGGGCAGCAGAGGGCAGTGCAGAATCCACTGTTGTACTGTACCTCTATGCTCCAGCGCCTATGCTACACACCATCACCAACCTGTACTTGCCAGCGTGGTAAAACAAAGTCAAATAACCCCCCTCGCCCTCCCAGGACATGCAGAGTGTTGGAAGGTACTCACTCAGCAGTGGTTTGACGAAAGGGACATGTCCACGTACAATGATTTATCTCCCCTCAAGTTGGTTGGCTGCACAAGTGATCGGCGATGAATTGAACATCTTGGTTCTTTCGGTAAAGTCACATAGAAGGGAAATAATAATAAGAATGTTTTTTATTATTATTTTATTATTTCCCTTCTACGTGACTTTACCGAAAGAACCAAGAAGATGAATCCCTGCAGTCACGACAGCTTTAAATTGAAATTGAACATCATCACCGAGCAGGGAGCTGGTGCTCAACCACCAGCAAAGAATAGCTCACCGATGAGTAGAGCTGCCACTATCGTGTGAGCACGGAAGTGTTGCAGATTAAACAAACTTTCCGTCAGCGCAGAGCGGAATATGTACGAATAAATACTCTGCTATCTTTGCCACAAGACGCATCCAAGAGCGCAGCTGAGAAAGCGATAAGAAACATCGTGGGAGCTGGCACACGAAGCCCGTTGATAACCACAAAAGGATCTGATATGCTGCCATTTTATACCACTTGGGCCATATTTCCATTATAGAATGATTGAATGACATTAAACTTGACATTCAACACTGAGCAGAAGCAATCAGAGGCAACGTTTTTGTTGGGTCGGCACACACTCTCGCTGTTTTTCCCGAAGCCGACACGCCGTATAGATCATGTTTATAGCCACGTCCAGACTGAAGGCCACATTGGGACCGTTTGTTTTTGTTTACACGGGACAGGTGTCCAATCGGTTTGGTTTTACCCATGCAAGGATTCTTACGGCAACAACAGATGATTGGGAAATGCCACAGTGATTGGCACAGCTTGCCTCCTCGGCACCATTACGTTCGTCGAGATGAGCGATGTTGGCTTTTTTTTTGTTATATTGTGGTACGAGCACTTGCTCCCAAACAATGTGCTAGAGCCATGCGATCTGTTTTGCCATGTAATAGCCGCTATGATGATGCAATTCCAGCAGAGATACATAAGCAGCGATTGGCCGTATGTGTAAGTTGGAGGGGTGCTTTGCACTTTAGGTACATCGGTATGTTCAGAAACGACATACCAATGTCCCTGAAAGCGAGAAGTTTTTAATCAGTGCTTAGAAAACATCAACACAAACAAATAAAATGGAACAATAGTGAAAATTATACAAAAGAGCATGGAGATATTTATGCTGAGAACCAAAATAAATTGACATCATATTCACTGAAATGTATGTATGTTTAACTTTTTTCGCACCGTACGTTAGTAACCGTGTTAAACGGAGCTACGGGGGAAGGACAACAAATTCAACACAAAAAGCATTTCTAAAGACATGAGTTTTCGATTTCGATTTAAAAGTGCATAAAAGGAAGCAGGTTGGTCAGGACGCATTGCAAGAAGCGATTATGGCCGGTGGTTGAGCCTGTTTATGGAATCGCAGGCGAAAGAGGAGACGCAGAGATGGAGTAATGAGATCGGCTAATATGTTGGAGCGAAACAAATTGCGTCATCACAAAACCACGAAGGATGGCGACGACATGCAGAGACCATCTAGCAGTGAACAGATCGTGGCTTTCATGCAGGTATAAAGTTGAAGGACTCCGTGTCATTGAAGGCATGGAATGCAATACTTTAAATAGATGCTGCCTCGCCGCCCACCAAATATAGAAGTGGGCTGATGTCCACCAGTGACTGGGCCAAGTACATCAAATGTTGAACCTTTAACTTCTTTCGCACCATACGTAGCCAACCGTGTTTTTCGGAGGTGATAATTTATCCAGATAAACCTTACTGAACTCAAGACCACACGGATAGATTCACGAACCCACTTGCTGTACTGAGATTTCTTGGCCAAGGGGAGTTTTACAATTTGGCATTATCCACCATGATCCACCAACTATTGCCTTCAAAGCAACCCCAACATCCTGCCTCCCAAAGACAAGAAATCCCGTATAAATCACAAAATCGGCACGACACGGCACGATGGTGCCGACAATCTCACCAAGGCCCGACTAACACGTGTGTGAACGGAGGCAAGGCTTTTTTTCCAACGATTTCCGTGTTATCCAATTGGTCAAGAAGTCAAGTGTAATCAGATAGCCCATCTCTAGCACTACAGGCCTTGGAGTGGTCTCCACTAGTCCAGCGACCAGGGGAATGCTGTGGAGCGGATGGTGCGAGACTTTGGGGGGGAGGTCTTGGAGGCCGCTTGTCAACCGCGCAGAGAAGGGTCGCCCGCGTTTGGTGAGGTGCGGTGGCGTGCGGCGGTGGCTTTTGGCCGTGACGACGTCTCAATTTTTGAGCCGCGGTGAGTGTTGGACTTGTGCCCGTCGGGACTTGTGGTGCCGGCGCAGATCTGGATCTCCAACGGCGGCACCGCGGACGTGCTCACGGTGTTCGCGCGCACGGAGGTGACGGACCCGGCGACGGGCGAGAAGAAGGACAAGATCACGGCCTTCCTCGTGGAGCGCGCCTTCGGGGGCATCACCAGCGGCAAGCCCGAGGACAAGCTGGGCATCCGCGGATCGAACAGTGCGTGCTGTATAATAGTATTCATCATTATATAAATCTTATACTTTTATCATGGGGGGGGGGGGGGGTGGGGGGGCAGCGCTTTTGCTATTGCAGTACTGCTTATAATAGATTTGTACATGCACGGTTCCGTATGTACAAGTTGGCATGCAACAATTAACCACGCCTCCAGCGATTAGAGGAATTGTCACAATTCAGGGTTTTAATTTTATATATATATAAAAAGAATAGATAGTCACTCCACTCATTGTAACCGGGGCTTCATTTTCACCGGGACTGTTCCTTGTCGTCAGAAACCTGGACAATTTTCCGCACACCCGGCACACGTCATCCAGTATACCACTCGCTATGATTGTGTTGACTTAGTCATGTGCCTCCTCCAGTCTGCCAGCGACCTTGAGAATATTCCGTGAGAAATTAAACCCAGATTGTAACAGTTCCGTTGGAATCATTTACCAATTTTGCTGTTGTTTTGTTTGCAAGATTGTCAAACCTGCGTCCGACTTGCATGAATCGTACCTAATTCTCACACACACAACCTGTAGAATGCATCGTGCACGTAAAGAAATGATTCCACCAGACAAATCAAAAACGCTTTCTGAGATTTTGCACACGCTCACGGGTTGCGTGCCGGGCTCTCGGGTGCCTGTCTGCCGTGACCTTGGAACCGGCGCGCGTGTGACTCTCTTGTAGCATGCGAGGTCACGTTTGACGGAACGCCGGTGCCGGTGGAGAACGTCCTGGGGGAGGTTGGCGGAGGCTTCAAGGTCGGAATTTTTTTTAAGTTCACGCCGTAGCCGCGTTCTGGTTAAGGAAAGCCTGATGTGGTGTTTGCGAGCTGCAAAATAAAGGTTGGAGCGGTGGAGCAGCGGTTCACGCAGCAAGTCATGAACCCGGTGACCTGGGTTTGGGTTCGGTTCCTGGCCGCTGCTAACATCAGTGGCGAGTGATATCTGAACCGGTCCTGGATGTTCCCACCCTTTACCAACCTGCGATAATCAGCATGGTTGACTACGTACGGTGCAAAAGAAGCTGAACATAGTATGGTCAAAAACTGTCAACGACTAGCACTCTGGAGAGGCCATCAGCCAGCATTGGACTGACAAAGGGCCATACATTTATAATTTATGATTTTAATGTAAAGAACAATTTTCTTTGGAGAGTCGTGCATTGGGGTGGTCGGCCAATCCTGTTGATGAGTATTCTGGCTTGGTGGGAGGAAAGCGGAGCGCCTTGAGAAACCCTCCCCCTCCCGCCCCCCAAGCATTTGAAGGGAAAACACTCGAGAAATGCACACACGGTTTTTCTAGTGTTTGCTGGACTGCCATCTCCTGGTCACCTCGCAGTCCAGTGTGTTTGCGAGACTCAAAAGAGCTGGCTTACACTAGAGACGGTGCTAGAGAGCATCTCTGGAGGAGTATTTGACGTTCTCTTCCATGTTGGATGTTTTGTAAAAATCCCCAGCAGATTTACTGTCCAAGCAAAATCAAGTATTTCAAAATAAATGCACCAACCGTTTTCTCCAAAGATGAGCGAATTTTTTTTTTCAAGGGAGATGTGCATGGCCATCGTAGGATTGGGTTAGCTGTGATTTTGTCAGTTGCTGGTAATTATAAAGTTAGAAATTAAGTATTTGAGACTGCTAGATAATGGGATTACTGATATGAAAGATTCCAAAGGTGTCTAGGGTAATGTTCCCCCAAGAATATAAACCAATATGAATGAAGCCATCGGACTGCTAGAAGCCAGCAACTAACTGAACTTAAATCATACAACAACGGTGTTGTGCTCTGTCCGTAAGGGACTTGTTTTTTGCGAAGGCATCTGAACTTCCCCCACCCCGTCTCTGCCGTCAGGTCGCCATGAAGATTCTGAACGGCGGTCGTTTCAGCATGGGCAGTGCCTCGGCTGGAATGCTCAAGAAGCTCATAGGCAAGTTTTGCTCGTTCGCTCGCTGTCCCGCTCTAGATTGGCAGTCCCGAACCGGTTCGAATGTCACCCGCCACTGATGCTAGCCGTGGCTAGGAATGAGACTCAGGTCGCCGAGTTAGCGGCTCACTGCTCTGTGCTTGCCGTGGGAAATAAAGGTGAAGCCTTGTTATAGATGACAACCTGTTGCTATTCAGCTATGCGAGATGTTTAGGGTGGTAGGGGTGATGCGTTTTAATCACGGTTTGCGGTAGCACAGGCCCAAAATCCCAAACAGCACCGTCACATTTGTAATATATAGGAGTTAACATGTATATTGCATTGAGTAAGGTTATGATGAGAGCTTGGGGGAAAAGATACCATTGGACAGAATTTCAAAAGGGAGCAATACAAGGGAAGAATCGAGAAGAGAAGTGTTGAGACCTGCGATGAGTGAGTGAGAGTGTTGTTGAGGCCTGCAGTGAGTGAGAGTGTTGTTGAGACCTGCAGTGAGTGAGAGTATTGTTGTGACCTGCAAGTGTGGTGGTTGAACACAACATTCCTTAACCTTCGAGGTCAAGACTCCCGAGACACTTAACAAATCTTAAAATCTCGACTAAAAACGTACCTGTTGAAAATGGCTTTCTCTCTTTAGTCATTTTCAAACGTTTTTCTCACTTCATCTTTCATTGGTTGATGTTAACTATTTTCTGCCTTGCCATGCATAGCACCCTGAGAACGATTGTCTAAGGGCGCTTTATAAATTTAAATTATTATGATTATGACATTATAGATGAGATGAAACAGTCTGGTAAACAGAGTCTTCAACATGGGTGGAGGAATCGGTTGAGTGAAGTTCACGGTAGCAGCAGTAGCCATAGACGGATGGTATGGAGGCGACTGACCACCGGTGAGCAGGCGAGTGCTGGATCATCGTTCATCCTGACTACGTTACGTTGAATTCTGTCAGGTGCAGCCAGGTAGGAACTGGGTGCTCCACTCCAGATATGACAACAGCAGGATTTCAACTTCGGCTGAAGTTGTGCTTCATATCGGAGTAATAAGTGTTCAGAGTTAAGTGTTAGAACCAAGTAAGTCATGCTGTAACCTTTAGTGGACCGTCCTCAGAAGCAGCGATATAGTCGTTCATTCGGTGGCTCAGTCGTTGGTCGGTCTGAGGGCTGTTTAGTCCATCGGTTTGGTCAGTATCCGATGGTCTTTCGGTACCCGATGGTCAGTCACTCCGATAGTTGCCTGGGCTTCCCTCTGACGCTTATCCCGTTCCTCCCCATCAGCAATGTGCGCGGAGTACGCGTGCACCAGGAAGCAGTTCAACAAGCGGCTGAGCGACTTTGGGATGATTCAGGTGAGAACGGAATGGCCACTCCACTGTATCAAGTATCTCAGCTGGGACTCGCGTTTCCCTCGTGTGGGTTTTAAAACCCCACCTTTTGGTCTGCAGACCGAACGGGCGCCACTGCCATGTGCCGTGATTGCAGTGCTCAGCGGCAGACGTTTTCATATCAGCCGTTCATTCAGTTACCCTTAAGATTAACATGAGAGTGCACGCATATTGGAGAATTGTGTGTTGAACTTGTTTCGCATCTTATATAACCAACAGCGCTAATCGGAGGTGTGGGGGAAGGACAACACACTAAATATAAAACGTAGAATTGAGAAGCCTGCATGGGTTTAAGTGACCAGGTAACCACAGGAGCCATAGGGTTCGGGTAGCCAGACTGATAGAGAGTGGAGGGTACTCACAATGCGTCCTGGTTGAACCTTCCAGAACTTTCATAACTTCAACTCTGCCCTGCCCGTGCCGTGCTTCCTTGCAGGAGAAGTTTGTGAACATGACGGTGAAGGCGTACGTGATGGAGAGCATGGCGTACCTGACGGCAGGCATGATGGACCGGCCGGGAGAGCTGGACTGCTCTGTGGAGGCTGCCATGGTCAAGGTTGTTATTATTATTATGATGATGATTGTTCACCCAGTAAAGCCTCACCGAGTCTAATGACTTTTTCAGGAGAGTTTTGCTAAGTTTCCACAATAGGCGGTGATGATTGCCACGCACATTCAAATTAAAATGTGCGGGTAATCTTTCAAAGGTGGCAAAGTTGGACCATGATGCCGGCACGCAATGGGCTACTCTTGTGAGTCACGTCACGGGATCTTCAGGTTGTGCACAGAATTAATAAACGTTACTGCATTGCTTTGTTGAAGTATTATTCCCAAGGGGCTCTCGTTTGGCTTTAAATAAAACGAATGTAGGAATCATGGCCTCGATCATGTTGGCCAATGCCTTGCAATCTCGTTCATGCAGAGTTACAATACAACACGGATTTATTTTGCGTCTAACGTGACCGCATCGCAAGTCGCTGTACAGGAACAGTGGGCATATTTCATTTGTCGGTCACGTGCGGAGACAATAAGTCTTGAACCTGCACTCGCGCTGGGGCAGGCAGTCGACAGCACAGTGGGCTGGAGAGGGGAGCTCCAGGCTATGAGGACGGCAAAATAACACCGAGTGACCTCCCACTGGGCAAATATTAAGTATTGGGGGCTTTTTATAGACATATACAACCTTGTTTGTTGGTGCAGAGAGTGTGTGGAGTGGAGTGAGGCGAGAGGTAGGAGAGCAGGAGTAGAGTGAGATGAGAAGGGGGAGGTTGCAGAGTGCGTGGGGTGGAGTTAGTTGAGAGGGGAGAGGTAGGAGAGCACATGGAGGGGAGTGTGGAGTGAGATGAGAGGGAATAGATCGGAGAGTGTGTGGAGTGGAGTGAGAGGGGAGAGGTAGGAGAGCACATGGAGGGGAGAGTAGAGTGAGATGAGAGGGAATAGGTCGGAGAGTGTGTGGAGTGAGAGGGGAGAGGTAGGAGAGCACATGGAGGGGAGTAGAGTGAGATGAGAGGGAATAGGTCGGAGAGTGTGTGGAGTGGAGTGAGAGGGGAGAGGTAGGAGAGCACATGGAGGGGAGTAGAGTGAGATGAGAGGAGAGAAGGTCGGCTAGGGCGAGCCCTTGGAGGACTTTGAAGACGGTGACTGCAATTTTTAAATTGATCCAGGATTGTATTGGGAAAGAGCGGAGCGATTGGCTTAGAGGGATAATGCAGTCTTGCAATATGTGGGTGCGGAGTCCGGGTCGCGGTGAAATCACAACGCGGCGCGTCTCCTCCTGTGACGCCAGGTGTTCAGCTCGGAGTGCGCGTGGGAGTGCGTGAGCGAGGCGCTGCAGATCCTGGGAGGCCTCGGCTACACCAAGGACTACCCGTACGAGCGCTACCTGCGCGACGCACGCATCCTCCTCATATTTGAGGTCAGGCCAGACGCGCCGGTCATATTTCTCCGTCTGTTTAGTTGATCTGCTGCTGCACTGTGTGCTTGCTTGCTTTCTTCATGCCGATATTTTCCCCACCGGTCAGGGTGGGGAGCTGTATTTCTCGTCCTCCTCCACTCATTTCTGTCCTGGGCCATCATCTCCACGTCCACTCCGCAGTGCTCCATACCATCTCGTTGTAGGCCGGACCCATCGTCACCTCTCTCCGCCCGATGTGCATTTCCTCTTCATCAAGCGACATGGCCTCGCCATTGATTTTCTTTAAGCTTTTCCGAGATGGGTACCACACTTGCATCCCTGGCTCTTCAATTTATGACCCATTCCAGCCGAGCGATCGTTGTCTTTGTACTAAACATTCAGAGTACATCTCTGTCAACCCCATATCAGTGCCTACCTTATTACAGACCGAATTAGACCTTACTGGTCACCCATGCCCTCATAAATCTCAACGTTCATCCTACAAAGTCCCATCACAAGGGAGAAACACAAACAAATCGACAATAATTTTTTTGTTTCCCGTATTGAAGCGACTGTATGCCTTATGGACCTGAAAACTACATTTCCCTGTAAAAGAATACGGGTAAACCGTATGGGTTGACGGGTATGAGAGTATAGCAATAATGGCATTTATTTTCCTATAAAATCCTCAATGACTTGTCATGCTGTTCATCAGTAGTGTTTTGCGTTGAGAACTAATTGTACCTGGAGAAAACCCATGCAGAGCACTCAAAAGTCCACACAGATGGGTTCATGAGCCCACTTGCTGGTAAATTTGGAGCCCAGCGGGTTTTGGGAGTTTCACGAACCTCTGTGCGATCCACCATCCCCCTGCACCCCAAAGCACTGAACCACCACCACCCACCCACGAACCCACCCACGAACCCACCCACGAACCCACGATTTGTTTGTCCCAAATCAACAGGGCACCAATGAAGTTCTGCGGATGTTCACTGCTCTGTCGGGCATTCAGTACGCGGGAAAGATCATGACGGACAAAGTCAAGTGAGTGTGAACGTTTAACTTGAGTGCAACGGCAATCGACTTTGAACTCTGCATCATCGCCAGCTATCGTGTACACAACCGCATTTGGCAAATTTCGGGCTATGGCCTATTCTGGGTCCTCTTTATGTCCTCCCTGTGTGTTAACTTGAAGATTTTCCTTCGACTGCATCTTCACATGAGGTTACGAATACATTGCAAGCTCACCACAGACCAGGTTTAAAATAAAACTCGCAACAACCACTCCGACTATCCCCTTCATATTTGTTCATCTTTCATGCATTAAAATCAAAGTTTCTCCACTTATACTAGTTATGTGCAAATAGGCAGGTGGTGCAGTGGTTAGTGTACTGCGCTATGAAACCCAGCCGCATGAGTTAAATTCCCTGCCGTGTTCTTGGTTCTTTTGGTAAAGTCACGTAAGAACCAAGAATATGAATCCCTGCAGTCACGAAATATTTAAAACGAAATTTTCCTGCCGTGGTTTACTTCACTGGCAAGTGATATCCGAACCAATCCCGAGTCTCTCCCTTCACCAAATCGCACTGACCCAACGCTGTGAAGTACGGTCAAACAACCTCCACATTTGACCAACGTAACGTGGGGAGGCATTCATCTAACAGTCCATTAACAAAAGCCTAGGAATTATGGAAATTAACGTATTGACGGTACACCAGTCGTGCGTGGTATAAAGAAAGGCATTTTTTTTGCAATAATTATTTATTTTCCTGTAATTCGCAACCCCGGTCAGAAAATCTTTCGGAGTGGTGGTGCATCAAAAATCAGTTCTCGTGATGTCAAAGCAGTTGGAAGACTAATGTTAGTTCAAATATTGATTTTAGATGGTGTTTATGAGGACCGGTGTGTTACGCTGCACCGGTGTACTGCCAATACGTCCAAATGCTTTTGGTACATTCAGGATAATGTGTCGTGAGCTTAAATATGTACAGTCACTGATGAATCGATGCATTGTTCCACCTCTCGACAAACAGTACTTTGCAAATATTGGCTCTGCAGTCTTCATGCTTTTTACGATTTTCATGATAAGTGGAGTGCATGCGTGTGTGACTGCGGCAGTGTGGGGAGTGGTAGTGTAGCCATTCGTGCGCTGCGCTATGAATTGAATGGCCAGAGTTAGATTCCTGCTTACAGCCAACACCAGCCTCAAATGAGTACCTGATGCGGCATGTATACATCAACCACTAGGGAGACAAAGGCGGCCGGGCATGGTGCTGGCCAACCACCCCCTTGTGTGCCCTGCCAGCGTTTTCACTACCAGCCCCAACAGTCTGTTAAGGCTATACGGGGGGGGGGGGGGGGGGGGGGGATCTTTGTGTATTTTTAATGTGTGTGACTGCACGTGTTGACGTTCACGACCAGGGCAATGAAGAAAGGAGACCTGTCTGCATTCGGCAGCATCCTGAAACGCAAATTCGAGGTCATGTTCTCCAGGAAAGTCGACCTGGGGCTCACAGGAAAAGACTGGGTCGTCCACCCATCCCTGCAGGTCTCTACAGAGGACACACACTCGCGCGCTCAGCCTTGCACGGTGACGCGGCTCAGCGGTCCCGCGTTTCCCCGCTTGTTGCAGAGGTTCGCGGTCCGAATATGACTGCGGGGATAAAAATCCGAGTAATACTTCGCGCCATCTGCTCCGCAGTGGACGTTAAAGACCTCCCTGATGTAGTTTGCAAGATCAGGCCATCGTGTGCCGGCACCAGGGTCTAAATTTTACAATCTTGAAAATGACGCACACATTACTCAATTGGGATTGTACACGAAGCAGCAATCATTTCCCCCTGCTGACAGGCGAATGCCCCAAGTCGGTCTTGCCAATGAGAATCATCCTGGTCTTCGAGGTCTCGCCTGGTGAAGCAAGATAAACCTGAAACTCCTCCCATGAGCACACAATCGCCTTACACCACGACCAACTTTACAATTTTCTCTCTTTAATCTTTCAATTTTGAAAGAGATACACTTTGTGGCATTTTAGCACTTTTTTTTACTCCATTAATTATTACCTTAGGAAACTGTCGATGCGTTAATGGGCTATAGTGTCAGGCTAGGCGGCAGGCGAATTACTTGGGGTTGGGTATTCGTAAGTGTTCATCATGAGATACAACCATGTAGGTTGATCGTTAAACAAATCAATCTCTAGGCTGTACATATGAAGGGTCGTATAAACAAAGCATAACCTTGGGCGTCATCACCATACTCATTTGGCTTTTTTGTAAATAATTGGCATAAACTGCACGCGTGCGTTCCAAAAAAATTCGAAGATCTGTAATACATTGCTAGAATTTAACAAATCACTGTTGCCGTAAAAAAATATAGAAGAGGGCGCCTTCCATCGCGGACTCCGTAGGTCGGCAATCGTTTATCTGTTTGGTTGTCTCCATGTTCTCGTTAACGGCGCCCGTCGTCTTGGCTCCGGCAGGACAGCGCGCGGATGCTGGAGGAGAACGTGTACGGCTTCGGCTGCATCGTGGAGACGCTGCTTTTCCGCTTCGGCAAGGTGCGTGCCCCCCCCCCCCGCCACCGCCACCCCCACCCCGAGTCCTGGCACCGGGCGTAGCAATCGCCGCTCCCCCGGTCCCTGGATCTCGCGTCACGCGCCACACCCACCACAGTCAAAATCTCGTCCATCGGACGAACGCGCAACGTCCCGTCAGATCGATGTTGCTCCTCACATTAATTGCAAAGATGTCAAAGATGTGGCCCTGCAATTGTTTGCTCACACCCACCGATTTAATTACGTGCGGCCAAAACCCACGTTCAACAAAACCCAAGATCTTGGCGGTGCCAGCTTAGCGCTGTGACCTCCGAGCGACCCGGCTGCTTCATAGGTGCTCGCTAACAGCACTTGCCCCTACAGTCTGTTAAGGCTATACGGGGGATCATTGTCTTTATTCTTCTTTGTCCCGAGTGTGCCTCGTCCATCTCAGCGGCACGCTCATTGTTTACCGAGCGTCCCATGTGTGCGCGCGCGTCGTCCGTATCTACGACACAGACGATCGTGGATGAGCAGATGGTGCTGAAGCGTGTGGCGGATGTGGCGATGAACGCGTACGCAATGACGGCGGTGTTATCTCGCGCCTCGCGCTCCATCTCAATAGGACTCCGCAACCACGACCACGAGGTGGGTCCCGCAATCGAACTGTCAACGTGCAGGCTGGAGTATGGAACGTGACCACGGCCGTAGCGAGAACTATACTGGGTGTGGCGCGACTGGAGTAGGTGGCACGAGACGAGTAGCCATAGCCACAGCGAGAGGTCTACTGGATGCGGTGTGCCGGGTGCGAAGAGCCCTAGGTTGATCTTGCATCTCCTTCAGAGCTGCAAACTAATGGCTAATGGCAAGTTTCACAGAGGCCCAAGTGGCCAGTTGCATAAAGAATACTCAAAAACAGTTGTTGTGACTGTAAAACTTGTGTTACTTCAAATTATAAACGAGGGGGGGGGGGGAGTGTTTTTATGCCATCACCATTCAACTGACGTACTACAGATCCTTACATCAGAGCAGTCGGTTAACATTGCTAACTTCATTTTCGCTGTCTCAGTAGCTGATCACAGACCTGGAGAGACCTGTAGCTCAAAGCGGCCAGCAACAGACAGCAACTAGTGACAGCTTGGCCAAGAGACTGGACATTTTTAGCACGTATGCTTGATTAACCCTGACTAACCATGTCGGTAGCATCTATAATTTCGTACTGACACAGTCCATTATAATTTATATGAATACACTAACCCCCTCCCCCCCCGAGTCTTTCACACTTGCAGGTGAACAGTGATAATGTCACCTTACCCTATTTTAAGACGAAAAACAGGAAGGCATCTTCACAATTTTGGCAATCACCCGATGATGCTGGTTGTAATCGCTAGCAAAACGTCCAACTGAAATTGTAAATGTTGTGGTTTACCTCTCTAGCACACCGGTGTGCTGAAGTAGTAACACGTTGGCACGTTTTGCTCAAGTGACAATCGTTACTGTTTGGCCGAGTCGGGTGGAGGTGGGCTTACGACACATTTACGCGACCTCTAACCTAAAAAAACTGGAGAACTGGACCCTGCTTTTTCCCTCCCGCAGGTGCTGCTGGTCAACACGTTCTGCACGGAAGCCTACTTCAAGAACACCTTTCTACTCACGCAGCTTTCCAAAGGCAGGTGGTCCATGTCCATGTCCAATAACACCGTTCGTATGTGTGTGTGTGTATGTATGTTGAACGTGGGGAGGGGTAGGGTAGTGGTTCGCGCACTGCGCTACGAACCCAGCGTCCCGAGTTCGACTTGGTGACGAATATCTGAACCGGTCCTGGGCCTCCCCTAGGTAGACTCAGCCTCAAATTAGTACCTGTTGCGGTGTGTAAACATCGTCACTAGAGAGACAAAGGCGGCCGGGCGTGGTGCTGGCCACCCACCCCCTCGTGTGCCGTTCCGGCCTTCATAGGTGCTCACTAACAGCACTTGCCCCGGCAGTCTGTTAAGGCTACACGGGGGATCTTTATCTTTGGCTTAGTATGCAATATGTGGAATCGCTTCCATCGTCGGTGTCAATCCTACAGAGGCCGAATTGAACATGGACGCCAACTACAAGAAGATCGCCGAGCAGGTGCTCACTCCGCGCCGCTACATCTGCTCGCATCCGCTGGAGCGGACCTTCTGAGGGCCACCGCAACACTCGTCCACTCCCGCCGTACCTAGGGGCCCTGAATGCAACGTCTATGCCTCGTTTCCACAAGACATGCAGCTGGGGTCAACTCGAGTCTGGCCTGATCTTCCCCAGAACCCCAGCTGTGATTTTTCGAGTCACTTGAGATATCAGGTTATTCCAAGACATACTTGAGAGTCAAACGGTCAAGATGAGGTTGCTGGCAAAATTAAATGTTAATTGGTAAGTGTGAAATGAAATGTGAAATTTAACGGCCCTGCCGACTACAACAGCTGTGATTCACATGGTTGGTTGGGTGATGAATTTCCTGACTTTGGGGTAGGGAAAGTCGTGCCAACCTGGGATGCAAGGATGGCCTGGAAAATTCTGGCCTCGGCCCATATTGGCTGCCAATTTGAGTTAAAAAAAAATATAATAGAAAAGTGTTTCTGGGGCGGCAAATTCGAGTTGAGTGTTCCGTGGAATCTTCCGTGGAAACTAGAACGTGGACTCATGGCACGAGCCTCTTGAACTAAACGTCCTCATGATGGGCACAACCACTTTCTGGGTGTTGGGCTTGAGAATGCGTTCCATTTCATTAACGTGCCTCTAACAAGCGTTGTGCTGTATAAATGGCCTTGTGCTGGAAGCAGGAGTGCATGTTAACCCAAGGGCGAGCGTGAAGAATCTATGGCCAAACAGGCCAAATGGGGCCCGTGAGTTAATTTTATACGGCCCACATCTAAATGAGGCCTACAACTTCGAAAAAGGCATGCCAACGATACTCATCCATAACTGCAAGCATCTTGGCCATACTAAGCGCGTAGTACGAGTAGTAGGAGGGAATATTTTCTGTCTGGGAACACTGTAGTTCAGTGCACAGTCAATGCAAAGAAGTCCTGATCGTCATCAAAGTATATTGGACGACTAATTTGTGGCCTGCCAAAAGGCATTTGAAAGTCCTTCAATACGTTAAAGGCTCCCTGCCTCGGGCTGACCATTGGAGAGCCAAGCGTGGTAGGGGGATCGTCCAGCAGGGATGCGTCTGACCCTCAGGCCGAGATCTCACTGGCCCGTGATACGGGCGCTCCTGGGCAACGCTTTGACGGCTGATATTTCACCCTCTGTCACTTGTTGGCCGGCACACGTGGAGTGTTCCTGTCTGCTGAAATGTTCACCGCCGTATTAAGAGCAATATTGCCTCAGGCTCACATTTCTCAAAGCGCTGTATGTATACATATCGAACCTGGATGATTGAAGGTGGCGTGTTATTTTGAAATCAATTTGAAGGTGTGATGTGGGATTGTTTTTGTTTGTTTGTGAGCCCGTAGTGTATGTTGTTTTAAGAATAAGGATCTTGGTAAATTAAACTAAAACTGAAATACAACAAAGTGACTGTGACGCCATCTCCATTGTCGTCACTCTTCACGTTTTGATTTTAAGAAGCTATCCACGTAAAACTGATTTTTGGGTTACATCGCAATAGTAAAATGTGTCATACACCCTCCTCCACCTCACACAGCCAATTAAAAAGTGCTATCATGTGTGGGCAGGTCACTTCTGAATAAGCTATATAGCTGAGCGAGCTTTACCTGGTAAAAAAAAAATAGTTGAAATAGTTTATAAAGTTGTCACGTGAACAAATGTGCCAATGTATTATTTCAACAGCACACCAGTTATGTTGGAGAGCAATCCGGAACATGTAACAATTGGGTAGTCGCACGTTTGCTGGTAGTTACACAACCAGCATCATCAGGCAGTTTTCAACATTTTTAAAATGTCCCCTGGTTTTCGGGCCTTAAATAGGGGGTGTGATGTCATCAACGTGCACCGACACTCGCAGGGAGTGACAGGAATTGATACTTAAAGGTTAAATGTATTCACAAAATATATTAGATTCTGATAAATTATGTTAAATCTGAATCTTTATCCTAGAGAAATACGAATTCAGAGATGCCCAGTCGGGGCAGGTCAGAAAAATACAACAATAACAAAAATATATTAATATGATGGACATATTAGGTGGTGAAACGGGATTAGTCATGGTTAATTAGGTATAGTGACTGTACGAAATGGTTTGTAACGTTATAATAGTGTGTTTTTATTATTATACGTACACTTTTCTATTGAGTCTGTGAAGACATTATTTAACGATCTTTTTCCATGCCGCACTCGGCTCAGTTGAAATCATTTTTATTTCTCTCGGTTCAAAAGGTTATCCAATTAGCCTTGGACAAGAGTCATTTAGTTTTGCATAGAATATCACCGTTATTAAACTCGAGCGAGTGTCCTTGTTAACGGGCATGTTCTGGCAACTGCTTGACGATTGTGTGTTTGAGTATTTGATGCGTTTCTGGTGTTCTCTAACTCTTTTAAAGAACACCAAAGCAACATTGAAAACAAACACAATTGGCAGCAGTAGTGGAACAATGCCCTGCCCGCGACAACGACATTCGCTTGAACAATAATCAACGTTCGTGGCGTACGTCTGCACCTTGTTAAAGCCGCATTAGACAGATAGCCCGGGACATGGCTCCAGGACGTGTGCCACTTACACTTAAGATTAAATTTTTTTTTTAACCAGGTGAGAACACACGAGATCAGGATCGTCTCATTTGCAAGAGTGACCTGGGGTATTGGTCTGCCAGTAGGGGGTGATGATTGTTATGTTATGATCCCAATTGGATAATATGCGGTGTCAATTTTCGACACACAATGGCCTACTCTTCCAAATGACGTTCAGGGGATCTTTAACGTCCGCTGTGGTGCAGATGGCACGTCGTGCTACTATGGTTATTACCCCCGCAGTAATACGTGGAGTTCGTTGGTTGAAATCACAGGCGCTTTGCCATCTTGCTCTCGTGACATTACCGCATTGATGTGTTTTACGGAATTCAGACGTCACAGAGCTACGTAAATGAAAACAAAACATGTTGGCGCAACCGCTGATGCGAGCGAATGTGGGAACACAAACCCGGACCCTGGTGCTAACGCTGGCCAGACCCGGGCCAGCGTCAGCTCCGCCCGACTTCTAGCGGTCGTAACAAAACGACGCGCAGTAACATCCCAGTCGCGCACGGGGGTGTCCACCGCCAAACAGCGAAGCGGAAATCCTCGCCGGGAGTTTGACCCCCCCGGGCGGGCCAGTCGCGTACCGTCACGCCACGTAGAGCTGGGCGTCGTCGCGGTGCGTGCGCGCCCGCACCACGCTCCCGTGCCGCTCGGCGGGCTGCTCCAGCGCGGCGGCCCGTGGCGACGTCCCGGCGTGTGGAGGCGCCGGTGCGAACAGGGGCCCCCCGCGCTCCTCCGGCTGCAGCGGCGCGACGTGCGGACGGTGCAGCAGCGCGCGCTCGCGGAGGAGGGTCCTGCGCAGACGGGCGATTGCGCTCCATAAATAACGTCAGACCCCCCCCCCCCTCAAATATGACGTCACAAAGCTCTGCCCCCCCACCCCCCCAAAAACCATATTTCCATTTTGAAAATAAAACATGCTTCAAATCGCTTTAAACTATTGTCATTGTCGTGCGTATTTAATGTGGCGCTGCACTCTTATGTTGTAGGATAAAACATTTATTAAAATGTCTATTTAAGTAGAACGTGTTGTCTATATTTATTTAAAGTTGCGCATTTTGATGTGACGTCACATTTCTCAAACCCCCCCTCGTCACACATCGTCACAACTGTCTGACTAGGTGCGTGACGTCATTTATGGACGGCCCCGAAGTGTGGAAGTGCAGCACGACTTTGATTTGACTGCAGTATCCCCTTGCCGCACACAATGCAGACCCACAAAAGCCTTGTAACGCCTGTCACGCGTCGCGAGTGGCCCGTCCATGCGCGATGCAGGCTCAGTGCTGCTTAGCCTCCGAGTTGTGCCGAGAGAAAGTTTGCCTTCTGGGTGATTGTGGATCGTCTCATTGTGAATCTGCGCAAAATCAACGAGCCCACGGTGTGTGTGTGTTGCGTATCGGCGTCTGCAGTATTCCTTGATGGGAAGTAAATCAGAAACATGGAAACGAAAATGGAAAAGTGCGCAAGAGACGCGTGGCAAATGCAAGGACCGCGGCGACGATTAGCAACGGGGTGCACACGAGCAGGTGCGTGACGATGCATCGATTCGTCGATTAATCTCCAGTCTTCCACGCTCGTACTGCACACACGTGGAATTTCGCGAGCCACTTCCTAAGAATGTTGCCGCGCGTGCCGTGGTGTCCACTCACGCGAAGGCGTTGGGGTCGCGCGGCTCGGCACCGCGAGCGTGGCTGTGCCGAGCGAGATGGTTCCCGGGCAGCGTCCACGCGCGATGCTCGTGCGGCCCCGGCATGAAGCCGCGACCCGTCTCGCGTTCCACCTCCTCCTCGCTCGCCTCCTCCCTGTCCTCCTCCTCGTCCTCCCCTCCCGACGACGTCAAGGAGAGTTGCTCCAGGCTCGGGTGACGGACCACGGCCAGCGCGGGGATGGCCTGCGGGGTTTCGGAGAGTCGCGTTGGCTCACGATCATCATCATCGTCGTCGTCATCGTCGTCGCACACACTTGGTTCATCACACGTTCGAGAAATTACTCCGTGCATACAAATCAATGATTCGTCTTTTCTATTCACGAACTTCTAAAGTGATTGATAACGAAAAAAATCATCAGCCATGCTTAATCTAATGCTGCTTGAAGATCTCCCCCTAAGCCATCGCTAATCTCGAGGTGACGCGAAGCAACGACGCGTTCATCACCTGCACACGAGACGATGTGATCATCGGTAGTCGCGGCCAAGACGAATGACGGAGGGACAGCCAAAGGAGTGAACCCCGCGAGCGTCACGGCCGCCACGGAGATCGAACGACGAAATGAGCTCGCGTGCACGAGCTCGACGGATTGTAGCATTGCAAGGACCGTGAGGGATAACGATGGCTTGCAGAGGCATTCATCCAGCAGTGGATCTATCACGGATGATCGTCCCGTTACTTTCTATTTCCCTTGTCAATCCACTGCTGGACGGAGGCCTCCCCACCGCGCGTCGGTCATGGAGATTGACCGTATGTCACCAATCCAGCCCGTTTGGGTTGGTGATGGCACGACGTCCAGAACCGTTTCGGATGTCACTGTAGGCGTGTCCGGGAATCAAAGCTAGGGGTCACTGGATTCATAGCGCACTGCGCTAACTGCTGCGCCACCGCAGACAAGCGGGAACCACAGACAAGCGGGAAGGCAGCTGTGTGGTGAACCGGCACCAACAATTGCCCAAGCTCTGCGATCCTAAATATAGTAAGGTGTTATTACATCTTCTTGGTTCTTTCGGTAAAGTCACGTAGAAGGGAAGTAATAAAATAATAAAAATAAAACATAATAAAACAATTCTCACGACGTTTCGGCCACAACGCAAGCAGCCGTCCTCAGGTGTGGGAGGAAAACGGCGCAACTGGCAGAAACCCACGTGTGCAAGAGGGAAACACTCTATCCCATACAACAGATGGCGTTATGTTTATTTTTTTCTGAACTGCATTCTCCTGGCAAGCCAAGGAGTAGCGCCTTCTCGACGCCCACGGGAAGGGAGCGACACATGTGTGCGACCCACCAAGCCTCGCCTCCACAGTGGCGGAGTAAGGCATGCGTGCGTGTAGCCACCAGGACGATGCTCGCCTTTTCTCCATTCGCCATTCCCTTCATCTTCCCTCCCATCGCCCCTCCACTCCGTCCCGTCCCTCCCCTGCCCTTCCGTGACCCCTTTGTGCCCTCCAATTACCGTCTCACTCTTTCCTCGGCCCTCACACGCCCCTTGCCATCTAAATCTGTGTCTCTTTGTTACCGCTTTTTAAACTCTGTGAAGAACCCCTTGAGCGAATGCGCTCTATGCTCATGACGTTAGATGACGATCGCCATGACCCCCGAGAGGCGGCGTCACCTGGAAGAGCATCCCCGGCTTGCGCAGCGAGAGCTTGTGCGGGGGGTCCTTGAGGAGGCCGGCGAGGCGCGCCAGCTGGTGGGACGCGAGGGGCCCCGAGGGGCGCTCCTCCGTCGCCGGCAGGAGGCGGTGGAAGCCCATGGGGGGCGGCGCCGGCGACATCGCGAGGAGAGGGCCGCGTACGCTCTGCTCCCACGCCCGGATCAGCTCCGCGGTGGTCGGCCCTAGGGTAATCACGCGGGGCACGAGGATGGGTCGAGACTGTTCCCGTGACAAACAGCGGGCGACCGATACGCTCCCCCCGCCCCGATCGCAGGTCATTGACGAATTCCAGGAGTACCTCTCCTGGGTTAGGCCACCACTTGAGCGGTTCTTCTCTCAAGCTTTCGCCACGCGCTACTGCGAGCATCTTAAAGCCATAAATACAGCAAACAAAAAGGCGCAAACCACGTTTCATCGCACACTACTTAGGCCATCTTCAGGAGTTTGAGCGATGGAGCCCACCCAGTAAACGTGCAACGTCGGGCCAACATTGGTCCGACGATTCCAACCACATGCCAACGTTGACCCAGGGTTGCATGTTTACTGGGCAGGGGGGGGGATCCCTCACTGCAGCTGCTGAAGATGCCCGCGGCAGTACGTGGCAAAAAGACAGCATTTGTGCTCAGCACGCAAAGCGGATCAACCTGGAACGCCACGCTCCGATTCCGGGCGTCCGCGATCACCCGCGTGGTGACGACGCCTCGGCACGCGCGATTCGATCGGCCACCGTCCCGGCGGGTTCCACAAACGGGCCTCCTCCGCACGTACCCTCCGCGTGGACCGACGCGGAGATGCGCGGGGGCGCAGGCGGGCGGCCGTACGGCTCCCAGTCGCTCCGGCGCAGCTCCCAGCTCCAGCGGTCGCGGCCGTGGAGAGGTGGGCGCAGCGTGCCACGGTGCAGCACGTTCTCCGTCCACGCCTGGTCCCCGCGATCAGAAGGAAAAACGATGAAGGCCTCCCGTGTAGTCTCAAACACGCTACTGCTGTTCTTAGCGAGCACCTCCGAAGGTCGGCATGGCACGACGCCTCAACTATTAAAACGATCGACTATTTTTTGTATTTACCGGGTAAGGCCCGCTGAGCTATGTAGCAAATTTTTTTTGAGAAACGGCCTGTCCTCGACGAAGTGGCTTATCACGTGGAAATTTATATAGCCGCCAAATGCTCTGAACACACGTTGATTCTAAATGTGGAGGGAATAACCAGAGAACCCGGAGAAAAATCCACGTGGCCACGGAGGAGAGAGACATGTAAACGCCAAATATACAGCAGGCGTCAGGGTCTGGATCGAACCAACGATCTCCTGTATACCAGGCGAGGGAGTTAACATCTCGCCACCGTGGCACCCCATGAAGGAGTGGCGTATGCAGCACCATGCCCGGCCGCCTTTGTCTCCCCCAATCTCGATGTGTAAATTCGGCACCGGGTACTAATTTAGCGCTGGGTCAGCCAAGGTGAGGCCAGCACCGGTTCAGATATATGTCACCGATGTTAGCCGTGAGCCGCAATCGAGCTCGGGCTGCCGGGATCACAGTGCATTGCGTGAGCCACTTTGCACGACGAGGAACAACGTAAATGCTCCCGTTTCGCGGGATGCCACGAGACTCGTCAAGTGCAGCGGAGTGAGTTGGTGGTGTGGCCAATGGGACAATCACGACGTGAAATATCGGTTTCTGTGCTTTGCAAAAATTTCATCTCAGAATTCAACTATTCCTGTTCCATCTTGATTTGAAGCTTTTCGTGACTGCAGGAATCCATACTCTTTGGTTCTTAATTCTAGATTTGAAGCTTTCGTGACTGCAAGGATTCATACTCTTAGGTTTTTTCGGTAAAGTCACGTAGGTAAAAAATTTAAATTAATAAAAGTCAAATAAAACAAATTAAAAAATTCACGACGTTTCGGAAGCAACACAAGCCTCCGTCTTCAGGTGGAACCGTCACAGTCACGACAGCTGTATCAAGTAAATGAGAGATCACATGAAATACTACCCCGTATATATAATGGTTGAGGGGGGAAGGGCCAGGAACGGCACACTTTTTTTATTAATATGGTAAGGTGAGGCTTAAGACCAAGAGTAGACTGCATAAGGTGAGGCTTAAGACCAAGAGTAGACTGCATAACAAAGGACTGAGCCTTTGTTATGGAGAGGTGCGGTTTGTAACTAACACATGGCATACATAACAAAAGTGTGAAAAAAGAAAAGCAAGTAAAAACTAAAACTGGTAAAACAACAAACTGGCTGTCTATCAATAACCTGTAATAGTTGTCTGTCAAATAAGATGGTCCAAATAAGTGTAGTTACATCTTTTTTGCATGGTTAATCACATCTTTCCAATGATTACTCAGTTTGTAACCCTCATCACGGTTGTAAAGTCACGTAGGTAGAAAAATAAAAGATCATGACGTTTCAGAAGTTTCTTTCTTTCTTTCTGTGGTTGTCCCACCTGATGACGATTGCTTGTGTTGCGATCGAAACGTCGTGATCTATTATTTTTCTACCTACGGGACTTTACCGAAAGAACCAAAGAGTATGGATTCCTGTTCCCTACGTTTCGCCAACGCACACGCACACATGGACCGGCACTGGGACGAGTGCGTCGCTTTGTGGCGAGAATGCGTAGTTGAATGGTTGAGTGCAGTGGCGGCTCCTGCAAAATCTCTCAGGGGGGGCAAATGTCTGGATGATTGATAAGGATAAGGTCCACCCATGCAATGGATAAATTAACAGCTTAAGCATGTAAAGGCAACTTCACTTCTTTAATATTAATGAAAAATAAAGTGACTCTTACAATACATCTTGTTTGTTTCTATACTCACTATTAAAACAAACCACTCAAGTTTATTTTATTAAAGATTCCACTAGGTGGCGATAAATTTTATTGTTGGATGAAACGTGCTTACGTGTGATGACGTAAGCACGTATGATGACGTTAGCACGTATGATGACGTAAGCACGTTAGTGCAAGCCCTCCTGGAAGCCATAGAGAATGCATTGCAGCGCCCCCGTTCGAAAAAAAACATCTTTGAATGTAAGTCTATGGGGCCACTCGGGGCGATTCTCAGCCGGAGTGAAATCGCCCAAAAAGAGGCGGTACTCCACAGAACGTAGCATGACGCTGATTGGACTATATCCAGAGGCACAGTGACGGCTCGCGTGACTCTGGTTGAATGACATTGGTGGTGCGTCGCCCAATCGCCCTAATGAAGAAACCGCCCCTGGTTGAGTGATTGGGAATTGTTAGGCAATTGGTGAGCAGTGGATTTTGTTCAAAATATATATATTTTTAAAGCAAATGTTTCCCAAGGATGTTTAAATGCCGCCCACCACTCAGGCAGCCCCGCAACTTTGCCCGCATCACGCGTCCGGAATGATCTAAAAGGTAAAGGTGCAGCCCTGCAATTGCGTGTCTCACCTCCCTGCTGGTGGAAGGTGCCTCTCCATTACTAAGAGTTATTTGAAATTGTACATTTCCTTGGTGAGGATATTATTTGTTATTTTACACAGACCCCCTGTAGTAGCCTCGCAAGGCCACCAGGGGTCAGCGGATGACAGGTTGGGAACCGCCGCTCGAGAGAACGCTTCGAGGCCAGCGTTCGTCATTGTAAGGCCCGCGGTGTCACTACCGGCTCCTGGTGGCCTTTAGTGCGGCCCCCGACAACACACAAATGTGAAAAACCCCATCATGCTGTCACACCCCAATTGTTTCAAATGTACGGCGGCTCTCACATTCTTATTTTGTACGGCTCGCGTAGATGCAGAGCAACCACTACAATTTCACGTTCAGGTTGGTCGAGCCAGATAACCGCATCAGGAGCAGTGGAGTGGTATCGTCGCGATGTCTCCTTCGTACTGTGGATCGGGCACTGCGTCGTTATATGGTCTGTCCTGGGTGACCACAGTCGCACGCTCCTGGAGAGTTTTTAATTTCACATTTGTGCGACGGGTATCCGCATCTGTCATTGATGTCGTGTCGGCGAAAGTGACCCCTCTCTGAAATTTGCGAGGAGCACTGTTCTAGGAGGTAGTGTGGCCTACACTTCAAGACGCCTTGGAGGAGGTGCGAGTGCCCACACGCTACCCCACCGCACGCGACCTGTCCATCGACTGCGGTGAACCCAACTCGTGAACAAGAGGCGGGGTCGGTGGGTGGGGGGCGATTTGAGACTCTTGGCTAGACCGAATCCTCTGTGTTGCAAGGCCAGAGTGTTAACCATGACATCACACCTTTACCGAGTTGACAGGCCCAGTGCAATAGATGATAATCATATTTTCATTTTATATAACGTAATTCATGCCAATAGCATCCCACAATGCCGTACATTAATTATATTATGATGATCAAATCCCATATACAGCCACTACCAAGCAAATAAAAACCCTACCACTACCAAGCAAAATCAACAAATTAAGAAATGGCACCAAAACAATAAGCAGAAACCAAAAAGTTATCGCTATTTAAATTTAAGAAACATGTCTGTTGTTCCAACCGCCGCGCCGGGAGATCCAACCGGCAACAACATCCAGATTGCAAGTCCAGGGTGACGACCATTACGCATCCCGCACCGCGGCAGTGACGTTTAAAACGAGGGACAACGTCTAAAAACTCCTCTCGGACGATATCGGGACGACCCCTCTCCGAACCCGCGACCCCTCCCGGGCCAAACCGCGACGGTTTGCCGGCTCCGGCCAGACGGAGGGCCCTCACCTTGCGGAGCTCCTCCCGGCGCGCGGAGTCTGGCCGGAGCGGGTGCTCGTTGTCCCGCTGGCTGTCCGACGGGCCCGGCACGGCGAATCCCCGGGCGGTGCGCCAGGCGGCGCGGGACCGGCGCCTCTCGTCGCGCCGCGCCTCCGCCTCGTCCACGGGATCCAGCGACAGGGAGGCGAAGGCGAGGGCGTACGAGTGGCGGGCGCGCGGGTCCTCCTGCGGTGGACGGGGCGGTGCGGGAGGCAGACGCGGAGACGATGAAGCCGCCCCCCCCTGCCCCCCCCCCTTCCCGGACGTGCATCTCTTCCTCTTTGACGAGCGTGGATTTTTTTTATCGATCGCAAAGTTTTTTCTTTTAGGGAATACGCGTGGAGAGCGAAAAAACGCACAAATGCGCAACACGAACCACCGAACGACCGCCTCACTAACGCCGCGTTGACCAGAGGCGCGAACGTGCGATCTCTGCGTACGGTGGCCTGGGAAACCCGCGAGGGGAGGCTGGATCACAGGGACCAGATAGGCAGACGGACAGAGTCCGCCGCCCGCGACCTACCCTGTTGAGGTGCTCGCGGAGCGCGGAGAGCGCGAGCTGTCGCCCGTTGAGCGACTGCGAGCTGTAGTAGGGCGCGTCTCCCGGGAGTAGCCAGACGGCGCGGCCGGGGGGCCGGCACCGAGCCACGGCGAGGCTGGCCTCGCGCACCCTCTCCAGGTTTTCCTGCGCTCTCGCGAGCGGGGACCATCGCAGAGACGCGCGAGCGGGAAACACATGTGCGGAGAGGCTTCAGATCGCGACCGAGCTGGGATGGCACTTCACTGATCCCAAGTTCAAATCTGATTTTAAGTTGTCGTCAAGGGACACTCATTAAACATATTACATCATTATCTGCTCCCCCTCCGCACCCGATTTCCCCCCCACCTTTCCCTTCTCCACATTCTCCTCCCCCTCCTCCTCACCTTGACGTGGTCCACGGGCTCCTCAGGCTGTCGGTGAACGTACTCTGGGTTCCAGTTGTCCAGCCGAGGCCGGGGCTGTGGGGTTACGGGCAGAACCCATCGACACAATCACAGCACCGACACGGATCAGCAAGTGCCGAAACTCGCGCTCGCAATCCGGATTAACCCACGGGGCTTGTGGGGCTGCAGCCTGACACCCCCGATTTGTAATGCCCCCCCCCGCCCCCCCCCCCAAAAAAACCTGTGCACTGCTTTATAACGGTTGACATGCAACGCTGTGGCACTCCTCCAGGCAGTCTGGCTAATGAGAACCACTACCTTCGATTTCGCTGTACAATTCGGGCATCGCATTTAACGACTCGAAATAACAACGGTGATTAACGACGGGAGAGTTTAGCATCGGGCGTGGGTGGTAGTAACATAGTGGAGGGAAGAAATTGGATTTACACAGCAGTGCCCCACCCCCGCCCCAAAACTAACACAGCCTCTGGGCCCCCCCCTGTCAAACTTAGTCCGGATCTCATCAGACTCTTGGACGCTAAGCTCCCTATAACGGGGAGTCATCCTGTCCACGCGACGATTACTCCGTGGCTTCGACACACTCTGGTGAGCGAGCGCCAGGCATCTCAACTAAATTATTAAACTATTTTTTTTACCAGGTAAAGCCCATTGAGCTGTATAGCTCTTTTTTAGAAGCGACCTCGCCACAAATGATAGCCCAGCGTAGTGGCTTATCACGAGGAAATGTATAGCAGCCAAACACTCGAAACACGTGATGTTGATTCTAACTGTGGAGGGAAAAAGCAGAGGACCCGGAGAAAAATCCAAGCGACCGCGGGGAGAGAGACACGCAAAACTCCAAATACACAGCAGGCGTCAGGGTCGGGATGAAACCCACGGCCTCCTGTACACTAGGCAAGGTGGTCAACATCTCCTAGCCACCTTGATGATGATGAGAGAGAGAGAGAGAAAGACACGCAAAACTCCAAATACACAGCAGGTATCAGGGTCGGGATGAAACCCACGGCCTCCTGTACACCAGACAGGGTGGTCAACATCTCCTAGCCACCTTGATGACGATGAGAGAGAAAGACACAAAAAACTCCAAATACACAGCAGGCGTCAGGGTCGGAATGAAACCCACGGCCTCCTGTACACCAGGCGAGGTGGGCAACATCTCCCAGCCGCCGTGGCGAGACGGCCTCTGGCGGGGGGGATCGTTACCCTGCACTTCCTCTTGCCGCTGGGGAGCGCCGGTGGAGAGGCGCTCCTCCTGAGTTGCAGGGTGCTGGGGCCGCGTGCGGACGAGCGGCCGGCGGAGGAGGCGGCGGCGGCGGCGAGCGAGAAGAAGGATGAGGAGTGAAGCGCCGTGCCGGGCAGGACGCAGAAGTGGCGCGCGAGCGATTCCAGCATCCCCGGCGAAGGCAGCATCTCGGCTCGCACGACGTCGCGCAGCCTCGATGCCCCGCACAGGCTCTCCAGCCTGAGCGGTGTCGGTGTCGCGATTGTGATGAGGATTTTGACATCTCTATCATCATCATCGCCGTCGTCGTCAGCATTATCAGCAGCAGTAGCAACAGCAGTGGCATTTTACAAATCATAGCCATACTAATTAGCAGAATCAACTGGAGCAGAATCGTGGGCAGCAGCAATAGCAACAACAGCAAAACCATCATCAGTCAACACCACCATCACCACAACCGCCACAATCATGATCATTGCCACCACGGTCACCCTATGAAACTATTAAAAACTATTTTTATATGACAAGGTAAGGCCCACTGAGCTATAAAGCTATTTTTCAGAAGCGAACTGTCCAAATGAAAGCCCAACGAAATGGCTTATCACGTGGACATTTATAGCAGCCAAATACTCTAAACGCGTGCTGATTCTAAATGTGAAGGGAAAAAACGGAGGACCCGCAAAGGGAGAGACAGGCAAGCTCGTAAAATACAGGCGTCGTCAGGGTCGGGATCGAACCCACGACCTCCTGCATACCAGGCGAGGCAGTTAACATCTCGCCGCCCTAACCCCACGCCCTACGCACGCGCGTCCCACCTCTGCATGGCGCGCATGGCGAGGGCGGCGCCGCGTGTTCCGGCGAGCGGGAGCAGTGCCAGTCCGGGGTCGCGCAGCGTCCGGCTCAGGGGCGCCCGCAGACGCAGGGCGCGCACGCGGGCGCCCAGCGCGGCGAAGGCCCGCACGGCGAACCCCACGCTCGAGTCGAACAGCACCGCCACGCGGCCCGGACTCGAGCTGTCGGTCACGCGCAACGGTCGGGGGCCCACGAGCCACGAGAGAGCGATTTCAGGACGATCGTGAGTTCGTCTGAACACTCGAGTCCGGCGTGGTCACGAATGCGCCACTGCGCTGATCACGCAGGCTAAGCTCTGCGGAACAACTGGCTCAGATTCAAGGATGGATTGCAAACATCTGCCGGAGGTAACTGGCTCCACGTTGCTGACAATCCGTGTCAGCAACCAATCTTTGTCAGCAACCGTTACCGGCAACACATTAACCGTAACCGCAGAGGGTGGGGAGTGGGGGGGGGAGAATTTGGCACCGGTTCACTATTAGGCTTCTGCCGTTCCCGGCTCGCCTGCGATTCATCCTCCTGGTGCCTCCGAGTCGTTCTTTCTCTCTTCCAGAGCGAGGGACGTAGACTGCGTGTCGGCGCAGCGTTCCAAGTTAAAATCCTCAACCTTCGTTGGAAAGCGATCGTAAGTCGGTGCATTCAGCTGCCTTGAGCTGGTGGCTATCACGGGCGGAACGAACGCAGAAATGGTGCCGTCATCTTGAAATGCAAAGCATTTCCGGGGCTTCCTGTCTTGTTTTTATTTTATAAAACATCATTAGGAGTGCAGCCCTGCTCGGCGGGCAGAGAGGGGCTCTCACGCTGGATACGGGGGACAGAGAGGAACCCAGCCCCGGCCAGGGGATATAAAAGCGACTCCCCTAGGGGTGGACGAGAATGGCGACGCACAAACCTCGGAGCGAACTCCTCACAGAGACGCCGCACGGCCCCGTCCCTGGGCCCCTCCAGGGCGAGCAGGTGGTGCTCCCCGTCGTACACGTGGAACCCCGTGAGCAGATCCAGACTCGGATCCCTCTGCTGCTCCTCCGAGAGCCTGTGGCGAGGAGGTGTGGAGCGGGGGGGGGGGCGGTTAATTTTGCACCGCATCCAAATTTTGAATTCCTGGTGTCTCGCCCATGTTTTAAACAAAACGTCGCGTTATCTAATTAAACACTTTTCCGAGAGCATTATTGGCGAGCTAAAACAATTGCATTGTGCGCATTTAACGCATCATCATCACGGTGCATGGGCAGATAGCCCGAAGATGTCCATTGCACATTTCGTAATTGTTGTTTCCACTTTCCTCTGCCTTGTGCCAATATGCTCAAGTAGTGCCACATCTTTTTGGCACCAATCTCTTCTGTTGTTTTCAAGCCATTCTCTGTTAGGTCTTCCTCTCTTTCCAGTTCCTACCATTTTTCCGAACATCAGCACACTTCTTTTTTTACTCTGGGGGGTACACAATCCAGTGGATATCTGAGCCAGTCCCAAGCCTGGATAAAACGCGTCGGGAGAAAGGGTGCTGATACTTTAGCAGTGAAGAAAGAAGAAGAAGAAAGGAATCCAATGCACACGACGACCAATAATCAGTGAGAGACGTCGAAACACAAACTCCACGAACAGATCAAGGTACGGTCGGCGGCGGGACTCACGAGTAGGCCGACAGCGCCCTCTCGATCACGTGCATGGGATGCTCGTCGAGCTGCAGCGCCTCGGCGTTCCTAATCAGAATCTCCTCCTCGAGCTCGCGCAGTCGCAGGGCGACGACTCCGTCGCTGCCGTCACTGTCGTCGTCGTCGCGGCACGAGAAGCGAAACACGACCCGGCCGAAGGGACCCCCATTCGCCTCGACGTCGCCGCCGTCCTCTCCGAGCCACTCGTCCAGGGCGTGCCGAACCTCGACCCGCACCTTGAGGCTCGCGCCCGACTCCGCGTACCCCCCGGCGGCCACGCGCTCCACTCCGCCAACAGCGACGTGCTCCTCGTCCTCCCCGTCGGCCGGAGCCCGGCGGACGCGCCGAGCCACGATCGGCACGCTCAACTCGACGAGGCGGTCGCCCAGCAGGAGGTCCGACAGGTCTACGAAGGCGACACCGTAGGAGTCTCTCTCCTCCTTCTCGTCCCCCTCCTGCTCGTTCTCCTCCCCATCCTCCTCCCCCTCCGTCGTCTCGCCGTCGTCGGCGCGACCCGGCGGGTCTCCGCGGCGGTCGTCGGAGCGGTCGCGGCGGAGGTCGCGGTCGTGGAGCTCCACCCGGAGGGGAGGGCCCCGCAGCAGCTGGGCCACGCGAGCGCGGCCCAGGAGGCCCAGGGGCACGGCGTTGACGTCGTCGAAGCGCAATCGGGGGCCCTGGGCGCGGCCCTCGCTCCGGTGCGGGGCCAGCGGTGCGAAGCGGTAGGAGCAGTACGCGGGCAGGCAGCGCTCCTGCAGCACGCGGACAAGCGCGCAGGGGGAGGGGGTTGGCGGGGGGGGGGGGTGATTTTAATTGAGAGACCTTGATGATTAAAAGAGATGATGATCTCCCCTCTCCCAACCCTTTCTCTTTCCCCAGTATGTTAGTTGCGCCGCGGTGGCGAGATGCTATCTCCCTCGCCTGCTATGCAGGAGGTTATCGGTTCGATCCCGACCCTTGACACCTGCTGTATATTTGGAGTTTGCATGTTCTCGCTGCGTTCACGTGGATTTTTCTCCGGGCCCTCCGGTTTTTCCCTCGACATTGAGAAACACGCGTTTACAGTATTTGGCTGCTATAAATGTCCACGTGATAAGCCACTTTGTTGAGCTTTCATTTGTGGCCATGTCGCTTCTGAAAAAGAGCTACACAGCTCAGTGGGTCTTAGCTGGTAAAATGAACAATAGTTTAGTTTACTTACCTTTCCCCTTACACCATTTCCCCTCCCTATATAAATCTTCCCGCCCCTGCACGTGGTCCCCACTTGGGTGGGACAGCGAGTGTCCAACTTCCCCCTACGTAAGGTCCCGCCGCGCCGACATCGGCTTGCTGTTTGCGGAGTTTCTGTTCTCCTCCGTTTGCGATCAGCATCTTGTACCGGGCTAGCGTTGAGTTTCAATAAAAAACTGATCATGATGATCATCATTATCTCTTGGAAAAAAACTTCTCCTGTACATCAAGCAGTCCTCCTCCTTAACCTCCTTCCATTCCTCTCTCAAAGCTCCACCTCTTCTCCATCGCCCATTCTCTTCATCTCCCCTCCACTCCTTCCCGTCACCCTTTCCTGATCCCTAAGTACCTCTATATCACTGTCACGCATTCCTCAATCCTCGTTAGGCCCCTGCCATCTAAATAATTCCACTCTGGCACCGTTTTCTAAAGCTATGTCAAACGCCTTGAGTGCTTGACAATTCGCTTGTACGAGATCACGATCATTTAAATTAACAGACGATGATGATAATGTCAGTCGAGTGCTGCACGTGCTGCTGGGTGACCTTGAGCACAGAGTAAGGCACGGGCGCGGCGGGCAAGCCGCTGGCAGACACGATGCGGACGATCATGGGGTTGAGTTGGAGACTCTGCTGCTGGCTCAGGATGGGCTCGCGGCACGAGACGCAGCACAGGGCGTCGAGCAGGCCGGCACACGGGTGGGACGCGCGCCCGCACGCCCTGCGCTCACCTGCAGGGGCGGGGAGGGGCGGGTGGGCAGTCGGCAAGGCATGGGAGTTTAATACAGAATCATCATCATTTACTTGTCCAGGAAAGCTACGGGGCTCTTTTTCAGGAGGGTGGATCATTATCAACCGGCATACCTTGAAGTTAACCAACATTTAATGCAACGAAGGAGTGGACAACTGCTACACAGTAGTGGGGACCCTTAACCTAAACCCTAACCCTGATCCTAACGCCCCCCAACCCTAACCATAAACCGCAACCCAAACCCTGATCCTAACCCACACACCTAACCCCACAACCTTAACCCTAAACCGCAACCCTAAACCAAACCCTGATAACCTCCCCAAAGAATTGTAACAACCCAACTACTACGACGACCACTACGAGCCAAACAGCTGCCACTACCGACCGCAAACCCCAACGCACACCCCAACCGCGAGGACCGCGACGCAGCGCGGCCCCTACCGGCTACGAGCCGCGCCAGGGGCACGGTCAGCCCGAGGGGCCGGCGCGGGGCCCCCCTCTCGGCGGCGTGGGCGCCCCAGACTCCCCGGCGCGGGGTCCCTCGCTCGGCGGCCCGTGCGTCCCCGCGTCGGGGCTGTCGGCTCCCCGTGGCGCCCCACGCGCTCCCCGCACGGCCACGCTCCTCTCCACGTACGGGCGGCGGAACTGTGCGGCAGCAGCGACGGGCGATCAGTGATGCTAATAAATAACAGATTCCGATTTAAAGTAATCGTAATCACATCTTCATTGAATTCATCATCATCGCATGTTCATTTTTAACCCATCGTCATCGTCGTCATTGTTGTCGTCGCCCAGTGTCATGTGGTCACGAGCCGTCGTCGTGAATGCGGTGGCACTCACCGGCCGTGCCCTTCTCGTGCTGCCCTCGCCCTGCCTTGCCCTCCTCCTCCTCCTCCCCCACCTCCTCCTCCCTCTCCTCCTCCTCCTTCCCGGCCCCGCGTGCCCGCGCCGGCTCGAGTTGCGCCAACATCCTCCGCACCAGCTTCTGCACGCGGTCTGGGGACACGGCGCCGGATTCACCAAGGGTCCCGACCGACATCGGTTGTGCGTCGGCCTGTCGGTCGGTCGGTCATTCACTCACAACACCTCAGTCTGTTTCATCACACAGAGAGCGTCGGGGAACTTTTTGACCAGAACAGGGACTTTTCAGTTGATGATGATGATGATGATTAGGAGGAACGTGAGAGCTTTGACGTATAACACGTAGGCTTTCGCGACCAATATTATTCATAATCAACGTTTTTGGGTTTTCGATCGCGTTATTTATAATTGTCTTTTGTCAACGTGACACTTTTTTCTGATTGGCCGTGTCGGGTGGTGGAGGGTTACAACAAATTCATAAATAACGCGATCTAAACCCCGAAACGTTGATTATGAAGCTTTGACGTAGGTGAAATCAACTGTGGCCGAATGTCTTCACCGAGTGGTGTCGCCACCTGGAAAATGTTTAAATATGTCATATTCCGAAATCGGCATCCTTCAAAATGTACAAATATGAACTCTCATAGGCCGAGGTTCTCCTGAAGATGAGGGTCAAACTATTTGCCCTCGGGATATTGGAGTACCCAACATCGATTTTTTTTTGGGTTTTTAGATTTTAAAAGATCTGGTGTCACATTTGAATCCATCGCCCCGACAAAACTTCCACATGGCGACTTTAATTGGCCCAAGTCAAAAAAGAACGGCGCGTGAGGTGTTCATGTTTTTTTTTCTAAGTTATAAGTAGGAAGTGAAATGTACCACCTTGCCGAGACTGGGGCCAGGGGTCTTCCTCCCCTCCCATGCCCATCGCAGCTCGTGCCTTAAGTCGTTAAAACATTATCTCCTCCCTTAACATCATCAATCTTCCTTCCAAACATTTCCTGAAGCAAAAATGTAGTGCTGGCTACAGTCAAATTTGCTTATGGCATTCATAACTTTGATCCTTACCCATGTATCGAGAGTGACATTTTTTTTGAGGGACTGTGTGTTGTGTTGGTGTGGTCTGAAACTATTTTTGGGCGCCACGGTGGCGAGATGTTATCTACCTTGCCCGGTATGCAGGAGGTTATGGGTTAGATCCCGACCCTGATACCTGCATATTTCGAGTTTGCATGTTATCCCCGTGGTCACGTGGATTTTTCTCCGGGTCCTCTGGTTTTTAGCTCCACATTTAGAAGCATTCGTTTAGAGTATTTGCCTGCTATAAATTCCCACGTGACAAGTCACTTCGTTGAACTATTATTTGTGGCCAGGTCGCGTCTGAAAAAGAGCTACGTAGCTCAGTGGGCCTTGACTGGTCAAATAAAATAAAAACTGGGTTGTAGTTATTTTAGTTTTTGTTGTGCTGCCTTGCCCAACATTGCATTTAGTGTTGAAACATCGGCAGGAATTGATGCGCTTATGCGAATATGTAAAGATAAAATTGATTTCTTCCAGTCTAAACAAATACTATTCTTAGGTTTTTTCGGTAAAGTCACGTAGGTGACTTTACCGAAAAAACCTAAGAATATGAATCATTGCAGTCACCAAAGCTTCAAATCTAGAATAAACAAACACTCTGAATTTCATACCCAAGCGCCCGGGATCCGTCTCGGAGCGCAGGCGCAGTCCCGTGGGCCGGTCGTGCCGGGCCCTCTGCGAGAGGCGCTCGCGGCCCTCCCACACGCGCAGGCGGCCGGCCGAGAGGCGGGACGACATGAGGGCCAGCAGCTGCTTCCCGGACGGGGAAACGCGGGCCTCCTGCTTCCACGCCACCCACGAGCGCGGCCCCTCGGACCACGCGCGTATCACCTGTGGGTTGGGGGGGGGGCGGGGGTTGGGCGAGGGAGTTAGGAGGAGTCAGGCTGGTGGCGAAAGACTCGGCACGGGCCCAGGGTCGACAATGACGACGGAATGGCAGGCAAAGGAGGGGAAACACTGCCGGAAAAAATAAAAAAAAACATCCGCGATGAAGAGAATCTCAACTAAAAAAAACTTTATTTTACAATGTGTAAGGCTCACTGAGCTATGTAGTTCTTATCACGTGGAAATTTATAGCAGCCAAATACTCTAAACGCATGATGTTGATTCTAACTGTGGAGGGAAAAATTGGAGGACCCGGAGAAAAATCCACGTCACCACGGGCAGAGAGATCATGCAAACTTCAAATATAGAGGCGTCAGGGTTGAGATCGAACCCACGATCTCCTGAATATCAGGCGTGGTAGTTAACATCTCGCCACCACGGCGCTCCAATCAGTGATGAGGCCAGCCCGTGCATAGGTTGTGGAAGGATCTCTAGATTGAAAACTAATTTCTTTGGAACCACTTTTTGTACAGGTAGTCCTCTACTTACGATGGAGATGCGTTACGACGACCCCATCGTAAGTCGAAAATATCGTAAGTCGAAGATGGCCTAGCCTACCCAGGGGTCTTAAAGAATGGTGATAATTTAGCAAAACAGAGCAATGTACAGTACCGTACTGTATAAACTATATACTGTATGTATTTATTAATTACAATACTGTATTGCACAGTAAAATGTAAAGTAAAAAAAACAAGGTAAATTCTTAGCCTACCTATATGAACTGCAATTTAATAGAAAGATTTCCAGGAAACAATCCTACCTGCTATAACACTTTTAACATGCATTGAACGTATCGTATCGTGGTAACCTTAAAATGAAATCGCTAAAGCTACGTATCATACATGCATTGGACGTATCGTAACGTACCATTGTACTGTACTCACCAAGATTCTGTCCGTCGTCTGCATACTTGAACGATGTTAGCTTGTTGATGGCAATTCTGTCGTTTCGCTATCGCCATCGTAAGATCCAAATATCGTAAGTCGGACCACCGTAACTCGGAGACTACCTGTATTTAGTTTGTTGTCCTTTCCCGCACCTCCGATTAACACGGCTGGCTACGTACGGCGTGAAAGAAGTTCAACATACGTACAACCCCGCGACGACAATCCGACCGAGATGTCTCCCATCATCATGGCACCTTGGTGTCGCTACCGATGTAGACCCTGGCCACGGAGCCGTAGAACACCACGTCGGCCTTCTCCACCCGGCCAGGTATCAGGAGGAGCTCGCAGTGGAAGCAGGCGGTGGCTCCCGCAGCTTCGCTCGCTCCGACTCCCGCGGCTCCATCTCCTCGCGGGCGACCCCGGCGCCCGGCGGCTCCAGGCCGGAGGGACGCGGCCTCGCCCTGAGCGCCCTCCGCTGAGGTGACAGTGGCGGAGGGTCGTGTGCGTATTTTATTTACAGTTGACTTGTTTTACCCAGGAAAGCCTCGTCGAGTCTCAGGACTCTTTTTCAGGAGGGTGCTGCAAAGCTATCGCAGTCGGGGGCAATGATCACAGAGTAGATTCCAATTGAGACGTTAGTGGTGCAATTTATTTTACTTGGCAAAATTAAACTGAATGAAACTTTTTTTTATTTTACCAGGTAAGGCCCACTGAGCTATATAGCTCTTTTTCAGAATGGACCTGGCCACAAATGGTGGCTCAACGAAGTGGATTACTGCGTGAAAATGCATTGCAGCCAAATGCTCGACGCACATTTTTCCAAATGCAAAGAGAACAAACCCGGAGGACCTGGAGAAAAAGCCAAGCGGAGAAAAATAAAAAATTTACATAATGACCCACGCTTGCGAATGACGCCACGGGATCTGTAACGTCCACCGTGAGCAGACGTGCGCGTAGAATTACAGGTTAACACACCCGCGGTATTAATCAGGGCGGCCGCTGGATTCGAACTGGCGAACGCGTTGCCCGCTGTGCCGCGTCTCCGCCCCTGTGGAGAGGTGTCCGTCCATGTTGTCCAAGAGGCTCCTGCGAGTGACCCAGCTACAGCCCCAGTAACAATAGCCACAATAACAGCGTAGCCTCTAAACAAAGACAAAGATCCCCCGTATGGCCTGGATAGACTGATGGGGCAAGTGCTGTTAGCGAACACCGATGAAGGCCGGCACAGCACACGAGGGGGTGGGTGGCCAGCACCACGCTCGACCGCCTTTGTCTCCCCAGTGACGATGTTTTTACACACCGCACCAGGCATTCATTTGTGGCCGAGTCGACCTAGGGGAGGCCCAGGATCGGTTCAGATAATCATCACTGGTGTGAGCGGGAATCGAACTCGGGTGGCCAGGTTCGTAGCACGGCTGCCCTACCGCTCCCCACACGGGAGGCATCCGCGGACCGTTCCAGCAACAGCTCCAGCACCAGTGAATTCCTTAAACAACAGCACCAGCAAATAGCACTAATTGCCTATAACAGCGATGGCACCAGCAATACCTTCAACAGCACGAGCAACAGCAGCATCAGCTACAGGTAACGGAAACAACAACGGCAGCACTTAGCCTCAGATCGAGCGAATGCGCCGGTTTGGACAGCCCACAGCTTACGCACCAAGGTGACAGCCACCAGCTTCAACAACAGAAACGGCTCACAACACGGCAGCAGTTCCAGCATCAACGACGACTTCAGCTGCGCGAGCAAAACCCTCCGCTACAGCTTGAACTGTTTCAGCAGCAGCAGCAACAGGGTGAGGAACAGCACCAAACTGCAGCTTTAATGACCACAGCACCAGCAGTAGCAACAGCAACACATCCTCGACCACAGCCGCCAATCTCAGCCCCAACTCAATGATTTGATTCCAGCAGTGGATCTAATGACCAACCCACACAGCCGGGGAAAGTCGCCGGCGATTTTCACGAGGAATGGCAATTAAACAAAGAAAACGATTTGTGGTTGCGTCTCTAGTGACTACAATAGTGTACAACACAGGCAAAGATCCCCCATGTAGCCTTAACAGACTGTTGGGGCAAGTGCTGTTAGCGAGCAACTATGAAGGCTGGCACGGCACACGAAGCGGTGGGTGGCCAGCACCACGCTCAGCTGCCTTTGTCTCCCTAGTCGTGATGTTTACACGTCGCACCAGGTACTAATTTGAGGCTGAGTCGACCTAGGGGAGGCCCAGGACCGGTTCAGATAATCGTTACCGGTGTTGGTGGCCGTGAGCGGGAATCGATCTCAGGTCGCTGGGTTCGCTCACACACACATCTACATGGAACGATGGAATGTATCTCTTGAGTTACGGATCCTTTTCAATCGATGAATGCAATGCACTAACATCATCATCAGCCAAGGTTTATCCACTGCTGGTTGATAGGTGTCGCCAAAGCCGCCGTGTTCTTTCACGATCCTGCGATGTTCATAAATTATACTCCTTACATGTCGATCCACAATGTGTGTTTTGGTTCGGCCACGCCGTAGTTTTGCGGTAAAATTATTGTCGTTAACTCTCCACCACCCGACAGACGTGTTGCTTATACGTGGCTGGAATTCAACATCAACAAGAGTCATGAAAAGCCCCAGCTACCGGTGCCGAGTAGGAGGTTTTCCGGGTCGGAATTACATCGAGGCGTTGGCAGTGTGAATAATAATAATACTGGTAGGAACCTCCTGGTTACACCAGCCCACAGGGGATTATTCTATCCGTCCATCCGTCGTGCATCCAAACATGGGAGGGGTGGGGCTGGGTGGAGAGGGGAGGGTGGGGAGGGGCTGGGTTGGGAGGGGGGTGAGGGGCTTGGTGGGGAGGGGAGGGTGGGGCTGGGTGGGGAGGTTGGGGCTGGGTATGGGGTGGGAGTGGTGGGGCTGGGTGGAGTGGGGCTGGTCACCCCGTGGTGCCCTTAAACGTTTAACCTACTCACGCCGGCTTGTGCCCGCCCTCACAGTCGGTCATATTTGCGGAATACACCACGCCGCCGTTGACCCTGGCCATTGACCGAGCAACCCAACGTTCCTACCAGCTCCCTCCGCAGGAATGTGTTAATCTCTGTAAACGTGACGACCGTGTCAGGTGATGGAGAGCGATTTACAAAAAAAACCTACCACGCGGCCCAACCCAAAAACCTAACATGGATCAAATGCATTGGTTACGAAAACCAACGTTTTAATTGAATCCTATACAACATCAGCTGCACACTCGGCGTGGCTCTACCCCAATGACTAATTAGCGTAATGAATGATGCATCCCATGGGGTTCCTTCCACGTTTTTGGAAGAAAATAAAAACAGCTCTAAATTCCCAACTCCCTATAGTTCGTTTAACACGTAGAATGTAAATGTTGTGGCTTGGCTCTCCAACACACCGGTGTGCTGTACTGGTGACGAACTGGCCACGTTCTGTTTACGTGACAGCCCTTACTAGTTGGCTGTGTCAGGTGGTGGTGGGGTTTAACGCCACATTTATATATCCCCATAGTTCACCTTGCTTGACACCCTCATTGTTTCTCGGGTGGCTATTAATGAACACGTAAATGGCATGAATGTCCGTATGCTGATCGCTGCATTGATGCAGCCAGAGACAAGTCGTGATAAATCAGGGCGCGATTCATAAACGAGCTTAATTATTGCTCAGAGCCCGTGTGAGCCAATTACCGCAGCACGCAATCAGTCAAGGCGTCTGAATAAAGCTGATGTCGGGCAATTATGCCTGTATTTGGCTGCTGCTAAGTGTTACGCTTGCGACAGATCGGTGTGTATCGGTGATATTTGCACACCTGGTACGGTGTGAAAGTATCGCCACTGGGGAGACAAAGGCGGTGCTGGTCACCTTTCCCCTCGTGTGCCGTGCCGGCCTTCACAGGTGCTCACTAACAGCACTTGCCCCAACAGTCTGTTAAGGCTATACGGAGGGGCCTTTGTCTCTGTGTCATAGTTGAGTGAGTGCTGGATGTGTGAGTGTGTACTCTGTGCTGGGTGCGTGTATTTGGTGTGTAAGTGCGCGTGTAACTAGGTGTGTATGTGTGTGTGTGGGGTATATATTGTTTGTCTGCGTGTTCCGCGTACAATGTGTGTGCGTGTGTGCGTGCTGGAAGGGGGCACGAATGCACGGGTTAGGTGTGCGAGTGGGACTTGGGTTCTGGAGTGCTTTGAGTGCGTGGGTGTTTGAGTATGTGTGGGTGCCTGTGTGTGCCTGTGTGTGTGGGTGCCTGTGCGTGTGGGTGCCTGTGTGTGTGGGTGCCTGTGTGTGTGGGTGCCTGTGTGTGTGGGTGCCTGTGTGTGTGGGTGCCTGTGCGTGTGGGTGCCTGTGCGTGTGGGTGCCTGTGTGTGTGGGTGCCTGTGCGTGTGGGTGCCTGTGTGTGTGGGTGCCTGTGTGTGTGGGTGCCTGGGTGTGTGGGTGCCTGTGTGCGTGGGTGTCTATGTGCTTGGGTGCCTGGGTACATGGGTGCCTGAGTACATGGGTGCCTGTGCGTGTGGGTGCCTGTGTGCGTGGGTGCCTGTGTGCTTGGGTGCCTGGGTACATGGGTGCCTGAGTACATGGGTGCCTGTGCGTGTGGGTGCCTGTGTGTGTGGGTGCCTGTGTGTGTGGGTGCCTGTGTGCGTGGGTGCCTGTGTGCTTGGGTGCCTGGGTACATGGGTGCCTGGTACATGGGTGTCTGGGTACATGTGTGCCTGTGCGTATGGCCCATGAACTTCATGGGTGCGTGGTCGCGTTTCACACCGTTGGGCAGAGCGAGGGCAATGGTGACGGTGACCGTGAGTTCATGGCTTGGACTCGGCCCCTGTGTCGGGGTGCCCCCCTCCACATCGCCGGGCCCCTCTCGCTCCATGGGGCTCCCTGGTCCCTCTCCGCCGACCTCGGCAGAGGCCGTGGTGTTGCCACCGTCCTGTGTGCGCGCAAGAGCGATGCACGCGTTTTTATCGATTTTATTACGACTATAAGCAAACTAATGGAGAGTCATCGTCGGCAGCAACGGTATTAGCATTACATATCGATCATTGCCATCATCGTCATCATTATATTGGTACGAATATGAAACGTTATTTTGATTTAAATATCAGCAGCAACGTCGTAACCATCACCACTTAGATACTAACCATGGTTGTCATTCCCCAGGAATGTCAATCCCTCGTCATCAAAACGTAGCGGAATTCAATGTTTGTGGGGAGGCATTCATTCAGCAGTCGATTCATAACGGGCTGAACATTGTTCTATAGTGCTGTACTTGATGTATCCAGTAAAGTCACACTGAGTCTCAGGACTCTTCTTTATTTCAGGAGGGTCCTGCTACATACGGATATTTGACCAATATCAGTTATGAGAGTTTGGTCGGAAGAAACAAAAAAACTTCCTGCAGAGAACCCCGAGAAAATCCATCACCTATAATAGAGGGTTTTGGGGTTAGGTCGCGTAAATATAAATGTGTTGTTCAACTCGCCACCACCCGACACAGCCAATTAGTAAGGGTTGTCACGTAAACAGAACATGCCAATTCGTTACTAGTACAGCACACCGGTGTGTTGGAGAGTAAGCACACAACATTTATAATTCGAGTACGACGTTTCAACAGTAATTACAACTAGCATCATCGGGCGACAGCCTGAGTTATAGAGACATCCTCCTGTTTCATTCTTAAAATTATGGATAATGGATGATATTGATCGCGAAAGCCTACGTGTAAAAAATCCATCACCCAACACACACGTACATACTAGGGGGTGTTCACTCAATACACTCCGGTAATTAGAGTTAACACCCGTCTTCACTAAACAGCAATAACTCCAGTAGTGGACTTGAACAGCTCGTAAAAGAAACACACACACCAGCACGTAACCGTCAAGGGCAAACGAAACGCTTTTTTTAAAAGTGTGGGTTCATCCCCCTCGCGGCGCTTTTCCAATACCTGCGGTTCCTCGTCCATGTTGACCCCAGCGAGGGTCAAGTTGTGTGGTGGTGGTGATCGGTCAAGTTGCATGTCCGACTCGGGCGGGGTGGGGGGGTTCAAATGGGGGGGGGGAGGTTATCCCCTGGATGCACTCCATCCCACCCGGTAGCGTCCCCGGGGCTCCTCGACCTGTCCCTCCATCCCCTCTCGCTCGCCCCGTACACTGCGTGGCGGCAGTCGTTAAGAGGGGTCGTGGAAAACACACGGCGGTGAAGGCTGTTGCCACAAACGGTAGCTATGGCTACTCGCGTTCGTTCGCCCGCCCGCCCGCCCGCCTCGCTAGGCTCAGTGCGAGCACGCCCCACTTCGCGGACACCAAAAAAAAACCAACAAGAATTCCGGTCGGCAGATTGTTGGTGGCGGGGTGGCATGGGCAGGGCAGGTTCAGACATCACTCGCCGCCGATGTTAGCCGTGGCCCGGGGATTTAATTCGTGCGGTGCCAACGTTTGGCGAACGCAGCACCGCGGGAGATGCCACCCGCTCTCCTTAGTTTTGAGGCTCAAATAAGTTCGGTTCCCCGCTTACGAAGAGCGTCAGTGGGTGAATGATATCCGAATCCGTCGTGGGACTGTGGGAGCCCGCCTTCGACCAATCAGCAATGGCCAGCGTGAATCAAGTATGGTCAGTCAACCCACATGACTGCTGTAGCGTGGGGAGGGAGGCCTTCATCCAGCGGTGGAATAATGATAATGACAGGACCCTATTTGTGAAACAGAATCAGAATCTTTATTTATACGGGATGAATCTGATGAGCTATGAAGATCTTTAGTCACATATGTCCAGGAGTAAAAGGTTGTTTTTGGTTTGTACGCCAGGAGAGTCAAATAGTCGTACGACTCCTTTTCAAGAAAGTCCTGTATTGAGTGTTGATCTAGTTTTGTAAAGGCGCTTTGAGTCAATTAAAAAGAGAGTTTATACAAGTGGAAGGAAACCGGTAGCAACCGAGGGCAGCCCACGCGCGAGAGAGGACAACAACTCAATCCCCATACGGATAGACACAGATGGCGATTAGTCCATCCGCTGTACTGCCTTCTCCTGGCAAGCCACCAACTCTGCATCTACGTTGAACTTCTTTTGCACCGTACGTAGCCAACCGTGCTAATTGGAAGTGCGGGGGAATGGTAACATATTAAACACAAATATAAGTTCTAAAGAACTGTACTCCTCGCCTCCACAGTTAACTATAAACTAAGCAATAAATGTAACATTTTATTTTATTTCATCAGGTAAGGCCCACTGAGCTATGTAGCTGTTTTGAGAAGCAGCCTGGCCATAAATGATAGCTCAACGAAGCGGCTTATCACGTGGACATTTATAGCAGCCAAATACTATAAACGCGTGATGCTGATTCTAAATGTGGAGGAAAAACCCGGAGGATCCTGATAAAAAAATGCACGCGACCACAGGGAGAACACGCAAACTCCAAATATACAACAGGCGTCAGGGTCTGGATCGAACCAACGATCTCCTGTATACCAGGCGAGGAAGCTAACATCTCGCCACCGTGGCGCCCACAGTGCTGGGTTACAGGCGGACATAGCCACCGCTGCCCGTATAATGGGAATGTGTAGTAGTCATACATGCGTCGTCATGTGTGGCGGAGTGTCCGTGAGCGTAACATCACCCCGACTTGCTCCACTGCCTCGCAGGAGACACGGCAGAGGTATTCCAGGCACGCCGAGTTACACGCAAGCGCCACGGCGTGTTTATAGTCATGGCTTGTGCAGATATCCACAGCTTGGACTCGCTGGGGTCAATTCGCGTGGGCCAATGGGGTCGAGGTCACGAAAACGAGCCCCTCGATAGTTCAAACAGCCCCCACCCCCCCATCCCCTCCATTCATCCGAGCTCTTCCAAACGTCACAAGTTGTTAATGGCCAACAGCTGCAAGACCTAAAGCCTTGGTAGAGACACACACGGGCACACAAAGCTCCCTCGTATCGCCCTTTAATAGACTGTTTGGGGCAAGTTGCTGTTTACGGACACCTCTATTAAGACCGGCACGGCCAGTGCCACGCCCGGCCCTGCCTTTGTTGCTAAACTGCTGATGTTTGCATCACCGTAGCAGATACCGTTCATTGTCAGCTGATTCGACACACGGGATGTCCAACAATGGGTTTAGATATCACTCGCGACTGATGTTAGCCGTGTTTGTAACGCATTCCTCGAATCACTGCGACATCGCTCCAACAGCCGCCGTTCGCCACTGAGTGCCGGTGACGTCGCCACGGCACTTGTGCCAAGCTAGGTGCACTTTTGACCGCCACGTGAAGTGTGGAGGGCTCTCTGCTGCCAGGTCACTGGACAGACCAAGGTGCCGTGGCTTGACTGACTCAGGCGACTGACAGATACACCAACCTGTGCTCGCCACTGTGTTCAGCTTGCTGCGTTAGAGGCGACCGGCGTTCCGCTCGTTGTTGTTGGAAGGGAACTGCCCCCAACTGCCAAGCAGCGTCCCCCACGAGCCTCCACACTCAGGCTGGACGATTTGGGGAAAATATCGAATTGCGATTTTTCTGACAGATATTGCGATTTGATTTTCGATTTTTTTCAAGTTAAACTTCAGTTCAATATTCACTATGTGATACATTTAAAACATGTAATGGGGCATTGCCACATGATACCATCAAAATATGAGCCGCTCTATATATTCTAATGCAAGGATGAGAACTTAAAATATATGAATTGCTTCCAAAATGTATTTATTAAAAAAATGTTTTAATTGAAATTGAACAATCAATCATATAACAATTGTTAAGTTAAATAAATAAAGTTAGAATAAAAAATAAAACAATACCAATAAGAAAGTAATCGCAAAAAGTCACAGCCATTGTGATTTGCTAATCGCATTGTTTCAAATTGCGATTTTGATTTGAAATCGATTAATCGTTCAGCCCTACTCCACACTAACAGAAAGGTCCCCCGTGTAGCCTTAACAGACTGTTGGGGCAAGTGTTGTTAGTGAGCGCGCTATTAAGGACGGACAGCACGGCACACGAGTAACTAGCACCACGCCCGGCCGCCTTTGTCTCTCCAAATGCTGATAGTTTACACACCGCACCTGGTACTACATTTGAAGGCTTAGTCGACATAGCGGAGGACCAGGACCGGTTCAAATATTTGTCAGCGATGTTGGCTGTCAGCAGGAATCTAAATCGGTTGACCGAGTTTGTACCGCAGCGCACGAACCACTGCGAGCCGCCGCTCGCCACACAAAACAAAGATCCCGTATAGCCTGAACAGACTGTTGGGGCAAGTGCTGTTAGCGAGCACCTATGGAGGCCGGCACGGTACACGAGGTGGTGGGTGGCCAGCACCACGGCCGACCGCCTTAGTCTCCCCAATGGGGATGTTTTTACACACAAGCCCAGGTACTTATTTGAGGCTGAGTCGACTTAGGGGAGGTCCAGGACCGGTTCAGATAATCGCTATCACTGGCGTTGGCCGTGAGCGAGAATCGAACTCGGGTAGCAGGGGTCCGAAGCGCAGCGCGCTAACCACCGCGCCACCGCTCGCCACACGCACACACGCGCACACACGCATACGCGCACACACACATACAATGCACACACACACACACGCGCACACGGACACTCGCACTTAAACACGCTCATCCTGTGCATGTCTGCCACGAATCCACTGCGGCCAGAGAGCGGGAGGCTTTTCGAGCTGCTAGTGAGTGGAGGGGGAGGATGCGGGCTCGAGCATGCAGGCTCCATTATACGGGCTTGGGGGCTGCAGGCTTCGGTGATGGGGGAGCAGTGGGGCAGTGGTTAGCGCGCTGTGCTACAACCACCCGAGTTCAATTCCCGTGCACGGCCATCACCGGTGACTTTTATCTGAAACGGTCCTGGGCCTCCCCTAGGTCGACTCGGCCAACAAATGAGTACCTGGTGCGGTGTGTAAACATCGCCACTGGGGAGACAAAGGCGGTCGGGAGTGGTGCTGGTCACTGACCCCCCTCGTGTGCCATTCATAGGTGCTCGCTAACAGAACTTGCCCCCTCAGACTGTTCAGGCTATACGGAGGATTTTTGTCATGGTGACGATGGGGTCGCGATGGTTGTTGTGGTTGTTGTGGTGTGAGTCGGTGGTGGTGGTGGCGGCGGTGCTGTTGCTGTTCGATGCAGTTACAGTTATGATTCAAATATCGTCAACATGCACCCACTTCTCAGGACGCTATGCAGAAACGGATGGCGCATTTATTTTAGAGAGGGAGATGCAGTCAGTGACAGGTCGAGCGAAAGCACGGTCTTGTGATGCCACGTGCGATGCGAGTGATGATAGAGGAAATGGTGAGTTAGACCGGTGGTGGATGCGTGGGTGGGTGTGATGGTGGTCTTGGGGATGGTGCGTGGTTGGGATGGTCTGTGTGGTGGTGGGGGTTGTGGGGATGGGGGATCGTGGATGTGGTGGGTGCGGTGGTGGGGATGACCGGTGTGATGGGGGTGGCGGGGACGGTGGGTGTGGTCGTGGTGGTGGCAGCGTGGATGGTCGGTGTAGGTGGGGTGGTGGGGGTTGGTGGGTGTGGTAGTGGGGGTGGTGAGGGATGGTTGGTGGTGGTGGGTGGGCATGCTGGCGGGAGGGAGAGTTATCAATTCCGCCCGTACGCACCGCCGCTGTGCAAGACAGAGACCCGCGCGGCGAAGTCAGCGATGCGCGACCCACGTCACGGCCACACTCAGTCACCGCGCGTCTAGTAGCCTCCGCCGCACACGGGCGGCGCCTCCACCAGCCGGGCCACCACCTCCGCCACGGGACGATGAGATCGCTGCCGTGCGCTGGGCCCATCGTGGCCAGCGACCCAGCGCGCCGGGAGGTCGCGGCGGGCCGGACTCAGTGGCTGGCGGGGGCTCTGGCGCTGCGCTTTGGCTTGGACCGAGGCGTGGAGAACGAGGTGGCCGTGCTCTCCACGGGACTGGACCAGTACCTGCAGGAGACCTTCCACCACCTGGACTACCGCGGCCGGGGCACGGTGGAGGCGCAGGACTTCAGGGCACTATGCGAGCTGCTCGGGGTCGGTGGTGCGCGCGGGATGAAGGCCGAGAAACAGCAGCAGCAGCAGGAGCAGCACGAGGTGCGTGATGGAGATGCCGAAGGGAAGGAGCGGGGGGAGCAGGATGGAGATGCCGAGGAGAAGACGAAAGAGGAAGAGGAGGAGGAGGCGCGAGGGGTCTTGGAGGAGCTGCCCGATGAAGTGTCCTTCGAGGAGTTCCACGCGCGCCTCTGCGGCTTCTTTAGCGAGAAGGGGGGCACGCTGCGGGATTGGGGGTGCTTCACTCTTGCGCCCGCAGGAGAAGAGCGCGTGCACGTGGAGGCGCGCGTGACCAGAACCGGACCGCTGCGACGCAGGATGACCACCACCACCACCGCCGGCATCACCAGCAGCAGCACCCCCACCTTGAGCATGGGCACCAGCGCGAGTAGCAGCAGCAGCAGCAACAGGCGCATCAACGGTAGCAGCAGCAGCAGCAGCAAGGTTGTGTCCTTCGACCTCGAGAACAGCGGGAGATTTGCAAAAGCGCGCACCTTCCCTGCTCCGCACCGCGCCACGAACTCCTCCTTCGCCTCCTCCTCCGCGTTCTCCTCCTCCGCGTTCTCCTCGCCGTCCAATTGTGACGGAGGCCGCTGCTGCGAGCTCGTGGTGTCGCTGGAGGAGTTGGAGGACGAGGCAGAGGCGCTGCGCGACGAGAACGAGGCGCTCCGGGAGATCGCAGAGGGGATGCGCTGCGCCCTCCAGCGCTCGGACGCGCGCTGCCTGGCGCTGCACGTGGCGCTGGCGCGGAGCCACGGCGCGCACGACGGCTGCTTTCTAGCGCGGCGGCACGCCGAGGGCGAGAGCCTGGGTGAGACTTTGGGTGAGACCCTGGGTGAGACTCTGGGTGAGACCCTGGGTGAGACTCCGACACCGAGGCGCGCCGTCTGCAGGGAGCGGAACGAGCGCGGGGGCAGGGGGCACCTCCCGCACTCACCACGTTATTGATAATGTAGTTACTGCGCCACTGATAATGTAGTTACTGCGCCACTGATAATGTAGTCACTGCGCCACTGATAATGTAGTCACTGCGCCACTGATAATGTAGTCACTACACCACTGATAATGTAGTTACTGCGCCACTGATAATGTAGTCACTGCGCCACTGATAATGTAGTCACTGCGCCACTGATAATGTAGTCACTGCGCCACTGATAATGTAGTTACTACGCCACTGATAATGTAGTTACTGCGCCACTGATAATGTAGTTACTGCGCCACTGATAATGTAGTCACTGCGCCACTGATAATGTAGTTACTACGCCACTGATAATGTAGTTACTGCGCCACTGATAATGTAGTTACAACGCCACTGATAATGTAGTTACTGCGCCACTGATGATGTAGTTACTACGCCACTGATAATGTAGTTACTGCGCCACTGATAATGTAGTTACTACACCACTGATAATGTAGTCACTACACCACTGATAATGTAGTTACTATGTCACTGATAATGTAGTTACTGCGCCACTGATAATGTAGTTACTACACCACTGATAATGTAGTTACTACACCACTGATAATGTAGTTACTACGCCACTGATAATGTAGTTACTATACCACTGATAATGTAGTTACTACACCACTGATAATGTAGTTACTACGCCACTGATAATGTAGTCACTACGCCACTGATAATATAGTTACTACACCACTGATAATGTAGTTACTACGTCACTGATAATGTAGTCACTACGCCACTGATAATGTAGTTACTACGCCACTGATAATGTAGTTACTACGTCACTGATAATGTAGTTACTACGCCACTGATAATGTAGTTACTACGCCACTGATAATGTAGTTACTGCGCCACTGATAATGTAGTTACTGCGCCACTGATAATGTAATTACTACGTCACTGATAATGTAGTTACTACGCCACTGATAATGTAGTTACTACGTCACTGATAGTGTAGTTACTACGTCACTGATAATGTAGTTACTACGTCACTGATAGTGTAGTTACTACGTCACTGATAATGTAGTCACTACACCACTGATAATGTAGTTACTACGTCACTGATAATGTAGTTACTACGTCACTGATAGTGTAGTTACTACGTCACTGATAATGTAGTCACTACACCACTGATAATGTAGTTACTACGTCACTGATAATGTAGTTACTACGTCACTGATAGTGTAGTTACTACGTCACTGATAATGTAGTCACTACACCACTGATAATGTAGTTACTACGTCACTGATAATGTAGTTACTACGTCACTGATAGTGTAGTTACTACGTCACTGATAATGTAGTTACTACGTCACTGCCTCTCTGTGGTCAGTCTTCTCCGTCATCATCATCATTGTCATCATCATCACCGTCGTCATCGCCATTTCTATGGCCAGGGCTCGGCAACCTCGCGTTTTTAGAACCGCCTTTTGTGTTTAGTTTGTTGTACATCCCCCGCACCTCCGATTAGCACGGTTGGCTACGTACGGTGCGAAAGAAGTTATAAGTGCGTACATATTAACCTGCGACTCCGGAACCGCGTGCGGCTCTTTAAGGACTGCTTTGTGACGTCACTTATTAAGTATATGCCATGTGCATTGCGGCTCTTAAAATATAGATTTTATTTTTATTTGACCGAATTCTATACAAAAAAAATCGCCCTTCTTGTTCTGTTGGTTGCCGATCGCTGGTCATGGTCTTCGCAGCTGGTATTGGACACAATCGTCACGGTCACTCTGCTCGTTGTATAAGCAGTGCAGTGGCACCGTCATAACCTCGAGATCACTGCTCCGAAATCGGCATCGTCAACACTTCTGTTGGCGGGCATTCACGCCTCGCTCACGGTGCCGTTGATGCAATTCGACGTGAGTTGTTTGGCGATCACAACACTCGCACATTCACTTCAGTTTCTCGCTCGCCGGAGTCGCTTCCTTATCGCTCTGCTATCGCTACTACAATGGCTACTATACTCTTTGGTTCTTTCGGTGAAGTCACGGAGGTAGAAAAATAACAGATCACCACGTTTCGATCGCAACACAAGCGATCGTCATCAGGTGGGACAACCACAGCAAGAAAAAAAACTTGCTGTGGTTGCGATCGAAACGTCGTGATCTATTGTTTTTTTCTACCTACGTGACTTCACTGAAAGAACCAAAGAGTATGGATTCCTGCAGTCACGAAAGCTTCAAATCAAGACTCCATGGTCACTGTTTTCCGTGTTTTTTACTCAGTGGCTCAAAGGGGACCCAGTCGCCTCCTCGTGGCTCTGCTATCGCTACTACCATGGTCGCTGTTTTCCGTGTTTTTCACTTGCGGACTCATTCCGGTCACTCGCTATCAGGCGGGCCAGTCGCCTCCCTATCAGCGTCTTGAGATGCGGCCACATTGACGCACGCGCGGTATGCACATACCAGCTGTCATCGTCACTGGCATCGTCATCATCATCGTCGTTGTTGTTGTGATCCTCGTCACGTGGTCGTCATCAATGTCCATCGGCATCCTGGTCACCGACTTCACCGTCGAGCGTCAAGCAAAGTTGCCGTGGTCACCACAATCATCACCGTTACCAACATCACGGCCACTGTTACCATCGTCAGCAGCAGCGGCAGCAGCAGCAGCAGCAGCGTCACCATCGTAATCCTAAGAAGATCATTTAATCGTCGCTGTCGGAATATTCACAACGACATCACGAGCACCATCATCATACTCGAGCGCACTCATTCAAGCCACGAATGGGCTTATCCGACTCACGACTCCTGCCCCCCCACCCCCCCCAACATCCCCAATCCAATTAAAATCCACCACCCACCCTGTCGCGTGAGCTGTGCAAGTCGGGGTGGGTGGGTGGGAGCTGCACCACACAATGTTCAACAAACTCTAAACAAATGATGCTCGCTAAACGGAATGAATAATGAATGACGCGGTCTGTTATTGTCAATCGTGCATTCTGCTCGCGCTCCCACCCCCCCAATGTATTTGAACACAAGCCGCAACGCTAACCGATTCATTGTACTGGCGGTATCCGCTTTGCGACGTTTCTATAATTCCACTTGTGGATAGATTTACGACGCATCTTCCGACACGACTTCGAACACATTTGAACAGAGTCAGCCTGGTTTTCCCGATGAGACTTGGCGCGGAGCTTTTGTTATTCTCAAGTGGTTTGTGCTTTGCGTGTGGATGTTTTACCTCTTGAACCCTGTAAAAATATGGCTCCTAAAAGGAAGAAATAGAAACGCGATGGGGTCCGATTCACGTCAGGGTTTCCAGGAACGCATTGTGTCATACAAGCGGGGGCCGCCTGCTCTCTACTCAATATCGTAGCAGCATTATTGACTTGCCTATTAGACTATGAGACCTCCTTTACCAGTGGCAAAATATAGTAGTAGGTTTTAACCCTTTAAACTGGTACAAAAACTGACACCTTTATACAAGGCATCATGTTTGCAATGACCACAACACAAGCAGTTAAAATGCAATTATTATTATCATTATCAGAGTTGTTTCTTTTTGTTTGCATTTTAACTGCTTGTGTTGTGGTCATTGCAAACATGATGCCTTGTATAAAGGTGTCAGTTTTTCTACCTGTTTAAAGGGTAAAAACCTACTACTATACTTGGCTATTAGAGTTAGATTGGGTGAGGCCGGGAGGGGGGGCTGACACTTCAGCAGGGCGAGATTGGCCCTCCATCATCACCCCGCCTCCACCCGGGCACTTCGAGGCTGGCCATGAATGAATGATTGACTAATTAACTTGCACTTGTATTGCACTCCATCTATCACGCGACGAAACGGCTCAGAGCGCAAGGGCCCCCTGTTGGCAGCTGTCCCTGTGTGGCACAAAGTGACTCAGCACCTGCTTTAGCGATGGGCATTATGACTGCCGGTGAGTAATCCGTGTGCGTGGATAATCGTTCACATTTTGTCCACTTTGAACCGAGATTGACGGGAAATCGGGAGAACCCAGAGGGAAGTCGCGCAGAACACGGGGAGAACAGTCAAACTCCACGCAGAAGTTCGCTCCAGTCGGAAATCAGACCGAGACGATTCTTGCTTTGAGGTGCAAGCGTTGCCACCATTCGGGAGGAAACGGCCTTGAGATGTTAGGGGCATTCTCTTTGGTTCTTTCGGTAAAAGTCACGTAGGCAGAAAAAATAATAGATCACGACGTTTCGATTGCAACACAAGCGAGCGTCATCAGGTGTGAAACAAACACGGCAGCAGTCCTCCTGCTGTTTGTTTCACACCTGACGACGCTTGCTTGTGTTGCGATCGAAACGTCGTGATCTATATTTTTTTCCCACCTACGTGACTTTACGGAAAGAACCAAAGAGTATGGATTCCTGCAGTCACGAAAGCTTCAAATCAATGTTAGGGGCAGTGCCATGAACGAACGGCTGAGCGCGCGCGACGAAACTGATGACTCTGGGGAAAACATTTGGAGGAAACCAACGCGTTTGAAGGGACGACGCTCTACACTTTGTACAGATACGTTCAAGCAGCCGCTGCACTGCCACCTCTTGGCAAAAACCTTGACAGGCGACGTTGACGATGAAGGTGCTGTTCGATGCCGCCACTGCTGTTGTTGTTGTTGACGGCGATTAATCTCACGCATCTGTCCCTCCTACTCCCGCTCGACCGTCAGCAGCCGGCAACGGGACGAGCGAGGAGGCTCCGATGGGTGCCACGGCGAGGTGGCCCGAGAGGAGCATGGTCCTGAGGGAGCTGGAGCTCTTGCGGGGCTCCAGGGACCGCCAAGTGGCCGAGGCCGCGAGATTCTGCCGGGCCCTGGAGTCGGAGCTGCGCGCCGCTCGCGTTGCGATGAGCCGCGTGCAGGAGAGGCACTGCGCTCAGCTGGCCAGGTCTGGGCTCTCGAAACCCACTCACTCACCTCTCTCTCTCTCAAACACACCAACAACAATCGCCACCATTCACCACGAAGTGATGGGGACGTCACCACGGCGCCCGTGCCAGGCCAGGTGCACTTTGAGGACAAACCCACAGAACGCGTGCAACTGACCCTTTGCCAATCCATTGCTAGATGAGGGTCTCCCCACACCGTACGGGTCGTGCGGGTGGTTACTTGACGGCAGGTCATCGCGTTGGTCGGTGTGTGCTTTGCCGAAGGTGACGGAACGATAAATGTTGGAGCACGGTACAGTACAACCGATAGGTGTGCAAAATGTAGAAAAGGCAACCCCTTATCAGTGTCTACCTTATTGGAGACCAATTCAGACCTTATTGGTCACCCCGTGCCCCTTATACATCTCAACGTTCATCCCATTACAAGGGAGAAACACAAACAAATAGACACATTTCTTTTGCCCGTATAGAAACGGCTGTACGCCATATGGACATGGAAACTCAATTTCCCTGTGCAAGAATACGGGTAAACCGTATGGGTTGACAGATATGGGTAAAGGGAATCACGTAAAAAAAACAACTATTTAAGGATAAATTACTTTAGTACATACATTCCTGCCGATTTGTCAACGTTAAATGCAAGCCAGGACAAGGCGGATACACAACAACAAAAACAGTCCCAGACCACACCAACACAACACAGTCCCTCCATTAAATTGCACATTTAGATCAATTTAAGACATTAGAATGTGCGGAAATGTCCTCTGCTGACAACGTAACAACATCATATAACGCCTGCTGTGCATGGTGGTCGCCCAAGCAATGCCTTTTTTTATTTGAAGTATTTTTTTTTTATTCTGTTATGGGTCTTGGAGGTCGTAACCGTCAATTTGGGCAACTCTGTGTGGGGCTCTGAAACGTGAATATTGCTTCTGCTGCTGCTGAAAATGCCCTTCACACTCGCATGTCCTGTACGTTGCCCTGAACACAGGGAGACACGTGCAAATCGCAGAGCCCTTTTGTCAATCCACTGCTGTACTGCACGAGGGCCTCCCGCCCTGTCACGTGGGCGGTGCGGGATTATTGACCATACTTCACCACCCATGTCAGTGCAGGTTAGTGAAGGAAGGGAGCTAAAGATAGGAAAAGCCTCGCTGAGTCTCAAGACTCGTTTTTTAAGGAGGGTCCTGCATTGGTGATGTTATGACAGTTCCATTCATGAGTGGCTGTGTGTGGCATGAAACGGATGAAACCGGTAAGCACGGTTGGCTGCGTACGGTGCGAAAGAAGTTCAACATAGATCGAGGGAACCAACACGTGTGAAGGGATGATGCTCGACCCTCCAGACAGATATATTTAATCCGTTGCTCTACTGCCATCATTCGACCACCTTGATGGTGCTGGTGATGATGCTTTTGATGCTGCCAATGATGCAGTTGGCCTGACCTGTTGTTTAAACACGTGACTCCCTCACACTAAAATCATATTTTTCCAGGTCAGTGAGTTGGGTACGTGCGAGGATGATGGCTACGAGAATGCCTTTGACAATAAAATGCCTACGTGCATTTACATGGTACCCCCAGTGCCAACTGTCCCTGTGTGTGGTACAAGGAGGCATCAAGTACTACGTGTAATTCCAACTTTAATGTATTATTTGGCAAAAGTGAACGATGATGCTGGCCTACTCCTGCGATGGCCTACTCGTTAACGTCCACTGCCAAGCAGGAAGCACGTAGATAATATAAGGCCAACACTCCCGCGGTAAGAACCAGTGCGGCCTTATGGATCCCAAAACCACGAATCTCTAAAAGCCAGCGACAGACGCTGGGCCACGTCACCGGCCCCACTGCCCTGGCATCTAAACCGCACGACGCCCCCTCCCCCCGCCCCCCCAACGCTAAAATCGGCCGCAGGGTCCGCGAATTCCGCGGCGATGACGGTGACGTTCGCCGTTTGTCCGCCGGTGCGGATGCGCAGGCTGCAGCAGGAGGCGGCGGTGGCCCACGGCCGCTGGGCGCGCGAGCGGGCCGAGACGCTGCGACGGGCCGAGGAGGCGCGCCGCCACCTACTAGCGGCGCTGGCGCTGTCCGGGGGCGAGCGGAGGGCACCCGTGGGCTCCGCGGGCTCCGCGGGCAGCAGCGAGTGGAGGAGCGGCGGCGGCGGTGGCGGGCAGCGGCGACGGGAGGGGGTCGTCGGTGCCAGGTGCTCGGTCGCTCACGATACGCACGCAAAGGCAAAGGTCCCCCGTGTTGGTGCGCGCACTGCTAGGCCAAGTACTCTTAGCGAACACTCTATGCCAGGGGTCGGCAACCAAAATAACAAGAAGAGCCATTTCTTTCCAATTCGGTACAAAATTCAGTATTTCAAGAGCCGCAATACATCTGAGTACATACTGTACATACGTACATATCGTCAAGAAGCAGCCCGTAAAGAGCCGCATGCGGCTCCGGAGCCGTAGGTTGCCGACCCCTGCTCTATGCATATAAATAAGCAGGGAACGGTTATTGTTGTGGTTCGACTCCCGTGGGAATTGTTATTTTATTTACACCAGCAACCCGAGTTTGGATCCGGGCCACTGCTAACACCAGTGGTGAGTCATATCGGATCGAGTTCTAAACTATTGAAACTGAACTATAAACTATTTTTTAAATTATACCAGGTAAAGCCCACTGAGCTATATACAGCAGCTCATTTTCAGAAGCGACCTGGCCACAAATGATATCTCAACGAAGTTTTCTTATCGCGTTGACATTTATAGCAACCAGATACTCTAAACGCGTGTTTCTAAATATGGAGGACCCGGAAAAAAACCCATGCTACCACGGGGAAAACATGAAAACTACAAATATACAGGCGTCAAAGGTCGGGATCGTACCCACGACCTCCTCTTGCATACCAGGCGAGGTAGTTAACATCGCGTCCACCACGGCACCCCCAGTTCACCAGCCTACACTGACCAGCATGGTGAAGTATGGGGGAAACACTTGGTGGATCCAAGAAGAGGGTGGTGGAGGCGATTGCCTCCCCCACCCCCCTCACCCTCGAGACCACGAAACTTGCTATTTGTTTTAATATTTACCAGAAAAAAATTGATGGAATGGGTATGTTTTAATGTAATGCCCCCCCCCCCCCCCCCCCCATTTTGCAAGTTTCTCGATCCGTCTCCGGTCAAACAATTCCCATGACCAACACAGGGCGCCAAAGTGGCTAAGAGATGTTAACTACCTCGCCTCGTACGCAGGAGGGCATGGGTTCGATCCCGAACCTGACGCCTGTATATTTGAAGTCTGCATGTTCTCCCCGTGGTTTGCATGGATTGTTCTCCGGTTTTTCCCTCCGCGATCAGGAACGTGCCTTTCGAGTATTTGGCTGCTGTGCATTTCCACACGATAATCCACTTTGTTGAAGCTGTCATTTGTGGCCAGGTCACTTCTGAAAAATAGCTACATCGCTCAGTGGGCTCTTACTTGGTAAAATAAAAATTGTAAAAAAAATAGCTTGGCAAGGCCTTCACCCAGCGCTGGATGGACAAAGGGCTCTACATTGTTGCTATAATTCTTCTTATTATTATACGCACGCACGTGTGATACATGGAACTCTCAAAATTCCTCTTTGCTATTCACCCTCCTTGAGCCAGCGCTCGCTGTGGCACGCCGGCCACGCCGCGTAACGCTGCACGCGCGGCTATAGTGTTTAGACACCCCGTGCCAATCATTTGCAAGGGCTCCACCTGCCCCGGCCAAACCCTTGGCACCCGTGGGGTGTTGCTTCTTAGAGACTCCCAAATGGTCGCACTCGCGGGAACAATGGGGACATTAAAACGTGGGCAATGGTGGGCCAAGAGAAGGCCCTATTTCCCATCTGGCCTCTTTCGCTTTTTATGCTTTCCGGTCTTAGACTCTTCATTCGCTTCATTCTCTCGCTTCACCCCCCCCCCCGCTACCACCCCCACCTCCCCTACCAGAAGCTCACGTGCGTGTGTGGAGTTTCCCCTTCTGTCTATCATTTGCCTTTTATGCCTGGGACATAGACAGCTCTGATTTGAAACGAGCACAGATGCTGGGCGTGAGGGCACGCACAGACGAATTGCTTCGCTGGCTACAATCGACTCGTACGGTCTAGGCACGTGCGAGATGCAATGGTTTACACTTTTATTTATTTATTTCGGATGGTGACATTGGATAACGGATGATAAACTTTGCTTCTCTGTGATAATGTACCCGCAGAAATTAATCTACGAGTTGCCTCTCGCCCAAGGTTATGCCGAATCTCGCTTGGGTGCGATTACTGTCGTTAGAGCGACGCAGGTAGGGCCTTGCCGTGGCCACTTTGCGAATTTAAATGAATCACAGGGCTGTTAGCCAGGTAGGGCTGTTAGCCAGGTAGGGCCTTGCCGTGGCCACGTTGAGAAGTTAACTGAATCACAGAGCCGTTAGCCAGGTAGGGCCTTGCCTTGACCACGTTGTGAAGTTAACTGAATCACAGGGCCGTTTGCCAGGCAAGTAGTGCCAAGCAAGAGCGACAGAAAACGATGTGCTGCAGGGTTACATAAAAACTAAATTATTCGGATAATTCTTTACAAATGTGTATCCCTTTCTTTTTTGTTTGCTCTTCGGATGGAATAGTTGAGGGATTATTAAGAGCTGGATTTTAGATTCAAGTTTCGATTGAAATTTTGCGTTAATCAGGTGAGAACTCGAGATGCGCAAGAGTTGCCAACATGACGAAGGGAAATCGAATAAAGTAGAGCTGTGATATAAACAGAAGAACAAAAACAAACCGTGTCACATGCGAAAGTGGAAATATCGCGATGAATGAAATAGTTATGCAGATGTGTATGCTAATGCTACATGTGGTCACTGGAAACAGTGACCACAAAGTGCACCTGGCCTGGCACAGGCGTCATGGTGACGTCACCGTCACTTAATGGCGAATGTTGTTAGAGTTAGCCGTGGCCGGAAATCAAATTGAGGTCACATGGCTCATTGAGTGGCACGATAACCCCCTGCACCACTGCTCTACCTGGTGTTGCCACCTCTGAGGTACACAAATACCAGGGACTTGTCGTGGTGAAGAAAAACATCCTCACATCTCCGGAAAGAGGGGAGAACTACACGTGAATGCATTGTCTCGAGTGGAGTTGTATTGTTGTTATTATTACTCAGCTGACAAAGACCAGGACTTTTCAACCTCCAGCAAAAACCTACAGATTTCCCAGGACAGCTTCCCTCCTCAACAGGAGTACAATCCTGGGAAAACCAGGACAGGTGGCAACCCTAGCTCGACCCCGTCGTGGTCATAGTTATTTATTTGACAACACAGCCTCGCCAGTTTGGCTTCTGAGACCTCCGCTAAGAGGTAGCGGGGGGGACAGGGGAAAGTGGTAGTGTGGTGGTTAGGGCGCCGCGCTACGAACCTGGCGACCCGGGTTCGAGTCTTGCTCAGGGGCCAACTCCATTGACGATTATTTGAACCGGCCCTGGGCCTCCCCTAGGTCGACTCAGCCTCAAGTGAGTACCTGGTGCGGTGTGTAAACATCGCCACTGGGGAGACAAAGGCGGCCGGGCGTGGTGCTGGCCACCCATCCCCTCGTTTGCCGTGCTGGCCTTCATAGGTGCTTGCTAACAGCACAGTCTGTTGTTAAGGCTATACGGGGGATCTTTGTCTGGTGGTCAGGGCAAGTGCAATTATCTTTTCAGAAGCAGCAGCAGCAGCAGCTGTCCTCTCTGGCCTTACAGAGACAACACCACCGGACTCGGATGGGTCCCTTGCGCTCACAAAGAACACAATGAGGAGCAAGTGTTCTATTGTTTATTAATGACGGGTTCGTCACACTGGGACATTGGTTCACGTGGTTGGTTGTGTCCGTACGGCTCTCCGATGTGTATTTGCCGAGTCGTGCCGCGTGCCGTTCGGCAACGACGTCCGACGTTTCGCACCCCTACGTGCCGGAAGCGTCTTTAAGGAACTGAATTTCAATTCCTGAAGAAGCTGCCCAGCACGTGGGGCGCGAAACGTCGGACAATATCCGAAACAACGCGCGGTACGATCTGGAAGCATATCGGAGGGTTCGTCACTGTGTGAAGGTGAGGGTTGAGATATTTACATCCCCGTTTGTAAATATGTTTAATTTTAATTTCAATTGTAATGCATTTGTGCTCTTGATTTAACTTCATCATGAGATGAAGGAATGTCCGCAAGTCTCACGGTGTGAGCAGTGCACCACCTACTGCCCGATAATTACCCTGGAAAAAGATGTTACAGAACCACTTCTGACGGGACTTCAAGAGACCACTAGACACCTGTGAAAAAGAGCTTCATAGCTCATCGGATTCCTCCAGCATAAATACTTATTCTGATTCTGATTGGATGTGATCTGCGATCAAGAGTGTTTTCCCGCAAATCTATTAAAAGTAATCACATTCAGTTCTCACAACTGCAACTTTGAGCGCATTTAGTGAACGGTCGAATGGAACGTGACTGGCATTTGTTGTTGTTGCGTGCGCAGACATCGGTGAGCAAAGCTGAGACCATCGACTGACACTACACGCGAGATTGTGACCTGGCGATGTGGTTGGCATGGGCTCTGGGAGAAGGAATTAAACGGGACCCCCCCCCAAACCACCCCCGCTCTCTATCCGATCCCCCCCCGCGCCCCCCTCTTCATAGCCCGGCACCCGGGCCCGCAGTCGGCACGGCGCAGTTGCACAGCCTGCACGCCCAACAGCTGTTTACGCCGCTGGGTTGGGAACCCGACGGCTAAAACTCGAGGTTCAAATCCCGTTTTTTTTGTTATTCGAACGGATTTTTACGCGTCCCGGGGATGGAGTTTAGCCGGATCTAAGTTAATAACTGATTCATCGCGATGGATTATGCGTGTGAACATCAGGGAGTGGGCCGAGACCGTCGACTTACCCACGCTCGGAAGGCCACGTTAATAATCACATGTGGTTGTGAATATAACCCAGGATCTCAGCGCTAGCAACTGGCATTAAGTTCGCAAATTATTTGGTGATGTTGCTGCTGCGTTGGCAGTGGTGCACACGGCACAATTAACAAAAACACTCAACGCGTTCCTCAACAACGCTTGTGGCCTTATAAGAAAAAAAACATATTTAATCGTTGACGTTTCAGACAATGGACCGTCTTCATAGGACAAACTGCGAAAACCTTCCACGTGCCACGAGGAAGGGCCATGCCCAAAACGTCGCATTATGTATTATACATGTGCTTTATTTAAGGCTACACACAGTGTTACTGCAGAACGGACGTGTTGAATGGTTTCTTTCATTGAGCCAGCAGCTATTTAAAAAAGCAACTCTCCAGTGTGCGACTGTGATCATGCAGAACAGACCGTGCAACGTAGAACGACGCAACGCCCGATTCACAAATACGATACTTCTTTCGCACCGTACGTAGCCGACCGTGCTAATCTCAGCGTTACACTCCCGCTGCTGCCTGGCGCTTTTGTCCGGCTTGACCTCCTGAATGCCGTCGCTTTGCGTCTACATCATCAGCCATACACCAACAACAAGAAGAAGAAAAATCAGCAGCAGCTCGCTTTGCGTGCGACCCGTGGGCCACCCAGCACCACCCCCCCCCCGCTCCCTGGCCTGCCTGCCTGCCTTGCTACCCACCTCCCCACCTCGAATTCCAAAACAATCCCTGCGCCGCCGAGAGAGCGCGCGTGTAAAGAGGCTGAGACACCGGTGGCGTCACATTGAGCAGCAGCAGTAGCAGCAGAAGCAGCAGCCGCTGTGGCGGGTGCGGCGGAAGCCGGCGTCGCGCGAATGGCGTGGCCGTGTCGGTCGCGTGCGATCGCTATCGTCAACTCCGTCGGCACAAAGGGGCTTTTGTCGCCAGGAGCCACGCGGGGCTGGGGGGGGAGCCCCGCCGATGATGCGCCGTGGCTCTCAATGCAAAAGGGGGGGGGGGGGGGGGGGGGAGAGTTACAACTCGCGCGGATTTAGGCGGGGTGGGTAACTTGAGCGCGACTTGTTTACCAAAATTGCCCATTGATGGACACGGCACAATGGGACCTCGTAAAACATTCAGAAGCCTCGAGCAAAGACAACATTATTGGCAGCGGCGCTCTTGAAAGGATGGAGCGTTGACGCACGTTCGCGTGTGTTTGGACGGCCCTTTGTCAATCCGCTGCCCGAATGAAGGCCTCCATCCATACGTCAGGGCCGCTTTGACCATACTTCACCAATGCCGCTCTTGCGCGGATTCGGTGGGTTGCGGTCTCTCGCCGCCGATGTAAGTCGTGTGGCGAGTGCGAATGAACTCAGGCTGCCGGATTCGTACCGCGGTGCGGCTTGCTCAGCGAGCCTACGGGGTCGTTGCTCGATCGACACTGCCGAGTACCTCATTGGAAGGACTGTCGGTGTATTATTGTCATCGTCGGTAGTGAGGAATGGTGGTGCCGCCGTTAGCGCGCCGCGCTACGGGCCCGGCGACCCGAGTTCGATTCCCGCTCATGGCCAACACCCAGTGATGATTTATTTGAACCGGTCCTAGGCCCTCCCCTAGGTCGACTCAGCCTCAAATGAGTATAAATTGTCACTGGAGAGACAAAGGCGGCCGGGTGTGGTGCTGGCCACCCACCCCCTCGTGTGCCGCTTTGAGCTTCCAAGATGTTCATTAACAGCCTAAAAAAAGTATGTCCAGGAGTCTCAAATACGAGGTTTTGCTTCGTCTCAAAATTATTCGGTGATTTACCCAGGACTTGTGCTGGTAGGGTTGCGTTGTTGTTGTCTATTTCACGTGCCAAGTTTTTTTTTTCTTTCCGGATGAAGAATGTATTTTGTCACAACAGCTCCGAGATGGAAATGAAAAAAATAGGCGCGGCGTTCAAAATAGTTGCGTGACTTCTGAGCCTAAACGCGCATTACAACCGATAATTTGTAAGCACCGTCCCAGTAAACATGCCGACGTTGGCCCAACATCGCGCCCGACGTTTCCATGTTTACTTGGGGGATGTTGTTTTAGTTTTCGCGGTCGGAATTGTACACTGACGGGCGAACGATAGGGCCGTCTATTTTCACTCCCAGGATGTGCGGCGACGCTTCCTCTTTCTGCCCCCTTAAGGCACGGCGGACAGCGAGGGAGCAATCCCACACAATAGCGCGCTTGTTGCTGGCAGATTTGAAAGCTTTTTAGTGGGCGATACCAAGACGCAGCCGTGATGCAGGGCAGGGGGGGAGGGATTCAAAAGGAAAACACTCCCGTAACAAGTAGACCGTTCCATATCAGATCTCCGCATGTCTGCGCCACCAGTAGGACTGCGGGTGCCGTGACTGTCCACTTCGTATCACTGAGTGGGGAGGAGTGGGGGGCAGAAGTCTTGACCTCCCGTGCTAAGAATCGCCGTGGGCAGGGAAGAAGTAAGAGTCACTGTTACTTAATTTTAGACTCCAAAATGTACTTAAAGGTGGCCCAGGAGATGGCAGTACTGTTAGTGGATTCACAAATCGATCTGTGCAGATTTTTTTGAGTGATTCCACCGGGTGATCCAGTTTTCTCCCACTTGTCAAACACTCTTCTTGTAGAACATGTTATGCGACTCCCCCAAGCTCCCAAAAGCCTCCCTCCATGCCCCCACCCCCACCCACCCGTAAGCCTCAAACAAATGAAGCCCTGCATCCTGAACAAGTCTTGATGTTCAGTGAGATTTTCCTGGGTAAATAAAATACTTAATTATTATTATTGCTGCTGCTGATTTCAAAAGCCTCCCCTCCATCCTGGCCATTTTATCGCTCCCAACTTTATGCTTTTGCAACGCTTCCAAAATCCCCACGTGGATTTATCGCTCCTACGCCACGAATATCCCCCCGTGGACGAGGAGTGCACGCGGTGGGTTCACTTAATCCCGACGACCTTTACGAGCAGGAAGTTTCTTTTTCTCTTCTCTCTCTCTCTCTCCCGTCTTCCATTCGAGCACGCGGCTTCACGTGTTGATACGCTAACCTTAATCACCGACTACAATACGATCGCTACTCACAATTACGATACAAAGCCGCGCGTTGTAAGGGAAGTCACGCGTGGGCAAAGTTTCCTTCTCGCGAGGACAAAGGCCGCGGCGCAGTTGCAAGGATCACGCTCCATCCCTGGGAGTGGGCAATCACGGGGGGAAGCCCAGTGACTAAAGCTGCTAAGGGGCATTGGCGATACACTCGGGAAACAGCGACGATTTGCCGATGGCAAAGAGCGCTGGGGAAGTGAAACGTAGACACGGGCGGTCGTGGCGCACGTCTGGGATCCAGCATGGTGGAGGCGGGGGTTGGTGGGTCGAGTTTTTGTTGTTGTCTTTAACAAACGTCGCGAAACTCCATTCCTTTGGGCATCGATGTACGATACCCTGGCTTGACAGCAGAACATACACAGAGACATAGACGCGGTGTAGCATAGACAAAAGGGCGGCCGAAACAGATACAGATACACAGAGGCAGAGAAACATAGACTCAGATAGCCAGACCGACATAAACTAACAGACACAGAAAGACCAGCACCGCCTTGCTCGTCACCTCTGTGGCAACGATAATTTGTGTCTGTGCAAGGTTCCACGTGTGTGTGTGTGGTGCAGCCTTGGCCACGATAAAATGATACAGCTGTCTGGGCTGCGCACAAGTAGACCGGAGATCAATCCTGTTTCAGAGCGTCTGGCCAACTTCGTCGAGACACACTTCCCTGATCCGACAACCGGCAGCGCTGCTTCGTGTCACCGCGCCTGGACGATGCTGTCAGACAGCGTGAGTTGCAGGGTGGGCAGACCCGCCGAGACAGCCACAGACAAGATCAAGAGTTGGAGGGGTGGGGTAGAGAGAGAGAGAGAGTGGAGAGTCGGGCTGCTGCGTGGACGATGGGCGATGATGCACACACGGGGTGATGGTTTTGTTCACTCTCCGGGTCTCTGTTGAAAAATTAAAGCTCAGAGGTCAGAGCGCTGAGTTGGCATTGCCGAGAACCTGCTTTGAATTTGTGGTTGCCTCCTGCAATTAAACCGGGGGCTTCATCTGTCATGAGTTGATGGTATCAGTGTGGTCACCAATGACTACACGTAAAATGTAAGATTTAATTTACAATATATACTAATTTAATTAAATTCCAGCACTGAGAAGTAGAGTTAATTTGTGGTTTAATGCAATTAGACGAACATCTTTACCACGTTGGGTTTGGTGCAGGTTTGGTGCAAAGGTGTGTGTGTAATACGTGGAGGGATATCTCTGCTGTCATAGAGCCATCATCTTAACGTGTCCTCGTCTACTTTCTGCTTTCCTCACCAACCCGCACTGGGCAAGCGTGGTGCAGTACGAGTCAGAAGGCTCACAGGAGCGACACCAGCGGAGGGGGCATCCAGCAGTGGATTGAAAAAAGCACTGCAAGTCACGACAAGTCGCTTGTCCAGATACCGTACACACTCTACGGAACGTCTGGCAAAAACATTTTAAAACATCACCATGCTGCAGGGTGGACAAAAATGATCTGGCACGTGTCGTGACGGAGTACTGCAAGATCCGACCGTGTCCGTTCAGTGGCTCGCTGAGCTGCATTGACATCCGGTTGCCGAACGAGTACATTGCAAAGTCGCGCTCATGATACACTCACAAAGTGCTCGCCGCAAATGAACCACAGTACCTTGCTGATCTCGTCAAGGGCTATGAACCATCACGCGATCTCCGGTCATCCTCGCAGCGGCTTTTGGCTAGCCATGGGACAAAAGAGAGTCAGCCCTTCTGCGGGCGTCTCGAACGCTTTTCCTCCCGATCTCAGGAAGCCACTGGAGCTATGCACTTTTACATCTAGATTGAAAACTCACTTCTCGATAGCTGCTTTTTTTCGTGTTCAGTTTGTCGTCCGTCGCCCAGCACGGTTTGCGACGTACGGCGCGAAAGAAGTTCAACACACAGTCCATGCACACCAGCCATCCCACGGCCCACACGGGCATCGCTTGACCCCCCCAAGACACGGACGGCTGGGTTTGCGCCCTGCTCCTTGATCAGCGATGACGTGAGCCCCATCTCTCTCTCTGTCGTCTGGCCTCCAGCTCTCGGTGGGTGGCGCGCGCGCCTGGGGTAAACATTGACGGGCGTTCGGTAAATAAAGCCCCCCCCCCCCACCATCCCATACGGGGCCTGACCAGACACGCGGCAATTGCTGTTGTCTGGAGAACGTAATCGTCAATACGCGTCAAGGTGAAAGGTCTGGAAGCCACGAGGCATCGTGGGGAACTAGCCCCCCCCCCCTCTCTTTCTCCACCAGCAATACTTTTCAAGCAACGTCAGAATGCATAAACACCAGCTTGTACTGGTAGGAACCTCCTGGTTACACCAGCCCACAGGGGATTGTTGTGTCCGTTTGTCCGTCGTGCACCCAAAAATGGGAGGGTTGGGGCTGCGTGGAGAGGGGCTGGGTGGGGAGGGTGGGGCTGGGTGGGGGGTGGGAGGGGTGGGGCTGAGTGGGGAGGGGCTGGTCACCCCGTGGTGCCCTTATAAACCTCAACGTTTAACCTACTCACGCCGGCTTGTGCCCGCTCTCACAGTCGGCCATATTTGCGAAATACACCACGCCGCCGTTGACCCTGGCCATTGACCGAGGAACCCAACGTTCCTACCAGCTCCCTCCGCAGGAATGTGTTAAATGTGCAAGTGTACACACCCCCCCCCACCACTTCCGTTTGCCAATCCACTGCTGGATGACGGCCGCCCCACGCCCTCGCGGCTCGTGCTGAGTAACTATACTTCACCACACTGGGCAGTGCGGGCTGATAAACCCCGGGCAGCATGGGCGTGGGTGCATAGAAATACAGTGCAACCGTGGATTTGTTGTGTCTACATCGCCATCTGCCGGCTACAGCACAGCTCCCACAGCTCAACGCGTGGTGGCCGCCAACCTTCACGCTATGCAGGCTCGAGGCTGCTTAGCTTAGCGTCCGAGATTTGATGACGCCGGGATATTTCATTCATAATCAACGTTTTTGGGTTAGATCGCGTTATTTATAAATGTGTCGTAACCCTCCACCACCCGACACAGCTTTCCTTAGAGCCTAGTCTCACATGGTGTTGTCTCGGGTGTGGACCAAGCTGTCTCGGGTGTGGACCAACTTCAAGGACAGTGCATACATTATCAGAGTTATGTTTTTTGTTTACATTATGACTGCAGGTATTGTGGTCTATGCAAACATGACTCCATGTAAAAAATGTGTCAGTTTTGTTGCCAGATAAAAGAGTAAAAAAACAAATTATCAAAATACAAATAGTTCACTACTTTAGCCAACTGGTGTGTTGAAGCGTGAAACCACAACATTTACAATTTTTGAGTAGTACGACGTTTCGCTGGTAATTGCATCCAGCATCATCGGGCAATTCGCATAACCCAAAAAAGTTGATTATGAATAATATTGGTCGCGAAAGCCTACGTGTTAAACGGGCTATTTCAGTATGAATTGGCCGTATTTGGCCGCCGTACGTTTTCACGCGGCAAGCCACTTCGTTGAGATCTCATTTGTGGCCTGGTCTCTTCTGAAAAAGAGCTAAGTGGCTCGCGGGGCCTGACCTGGTGTAAAACAAATATGTAAACAGTTTAGTTTTTAGAATGCTGCATGCTGTGCTCTTGGACGTACACACGCTTGACACGGTTCAGACGCCTGGAAACAGCGAGGGGAAACACAGTGCACGAGCATGGCAATGCCTCTCAACAGCTTTCGGCGCGCCTATTGTTGCAGGGCGCAGCGATGGCTTTTTTTAAACATATAAGGCGCCGTGAGGAGCGGTGGGACGGCGAGGGGGTCTTAAACTCCCGCCCCTCACCCCGTCTGTCTCTCTCTCTCTGTGTGCGACGACGTGAAGCCACGAGCGGGGTTGCTGCCAAAGAGATGGGAGGGGGCCAGTGGGGAAGGTGGTGGAAACCGTTACAGGTGGGGCCCTACATCGGTCGCCATCAGTGTGGTTGGTGGTCGGTCAAATAATGCGGTGGCCATGGAAATATCTTTCTGCAGATGGACGTGGCTGCAATAGTGGGGGGTGGGGGGGGGCACCTTGTCCTGGTATTTTTCTCTCTCCTAAGATCATCCTCTTGTTTGTTGAGGTCAGTGCCGGATTATCCTAGCCGCTAAAGTAGCTACATATGCTACGGGCCCCGCACGTTCCAGAGCCCCGCGCTAAATGCTTTCAAGCTATCAATTCCGGTTCAGTGATTCTGCACTTGCTCTATTTATATAGCACTATACTGCTTCCAACTTTTATGAACGACTGCGTTTTTAAGGCTAACGATTTGTCGTATTATCTGGCTGTATAGCGAATTTTAAAATACAATTACTTTACTATGCAAGTAAAAAAATGTGTGTTTAAATATTTACGTGTTTTTTTTTTACGTAGGGTCCCGTTATAACATGTGCTACAGGCCCCGCACTAGCTTAATCCGGCACTGGTGGAGGTAGCTGCTGTCCTGGGGCATCTAAAAGTATTCCTAGGACATTGCATCCTGAGCTTTGTTTTCAGTTGGATAGTAATGATAATGATGGTGATTATACACCAGCCAAGAGAATGTATTTACATGCCGTTTTCACTCTTATGGTTCAGTGAGATAGTATTTTTTTTGCTAGATATGTCCCGTTTTTTTTTTGTGTGTGCCTTAAGAGGTGGCAACCCGATCTGGCAGCTACACTAAATTCTCGTGACACTGATGGGCAATTGTAAGGTAAATATTTCCCAACGATTAACACTGGCAATGGTTTCGACTAGGGGCTGTTACGATGTATCGACGTATCGATTGGTATTGATTAAGCTCGCGACACCCGACATCATAAGTGCAATGAGTAAGAAACCAAGTTTGCTTTTCTTCGTTGTTGTATGCAATGGGTTTATGTGCAATACGGTGCAACATGGGCTCGCGTTGCGTCTAAATACAATGACATCTCAAGAAGATGTCATGCAACCCCATAAAAAAGAAGGGCAGGAAACAAAACGTTCTATACAAACGGCCCTCTGGGAGTGCGTAACCTCAGCACTTCAATCAATCAATCAAAGTGTATTGGTCACATACACAGTTAAGCTGATGTTATAGCGGTTTCAGAAACATTATTGAGTTTTCAGCGCCACAACATTGCAATAGAATGTCTAACAAATCAACAACAACACCAATTAGAAAGGCAAATAAAAAAATCACGAAATATCAACACACGGGAATCTCTGGACCGTCCAGAATTGTGCCGTGAACGTGACACCCCTACCCCGTAAACATGGAACGTTGGAGAAACGTTGTGCCAGTGTTGTTTCAACGGTTCCAACCACAAGCCAACGTTAGCCCAACGTTGCGTGTTGACTGCGTGGTTGAATTTGATGGTGATGATGATGGCTTGCTAGGGACACCTATTGGACTGATGCTTGAAGTACAATATATATTTAAAAAAAATAATCTTCACAATCAAAATACGTTTGGTGTACGCCTATTGAAAACACGTTCGCCGGTTTATTCTGATTTCACCTTGAGAACCAAAAGTGAAACAAGGATGAGCGCCTGCCAACATGGCCACGGTGGCGAGACGGTGCATTGGCTGAGCCATCGATTACTACCGCGCAGGCGGTGCAACTGCACAGGCACCCAAGGAGCCGGGCTGAGGGTGAGGGAGGCATGCGGTGGACTACGGAGAGGAAGGGAATTTTGGAGAGGGGTCCTCATTGAATTCCTCGCACCGGGGGCCCCATGCCAACCCGGCAACGGTACTGAGGGACCATCAAAGAGAAGCGTAATTAAACTTCAATAGCAATGTCCCACGGGGGGCTCACCGCTCTGTGTGCCAGTGTATCACACACTCCAATGCACCCAATGTTATTCGGTTGTCCTGGAAACTTCGTGCGATTCGAAGTCCGTGTGCCCGCTACCTATGCGCAGTTCTCCGCTCAGTCCGTTGGGCGCTTCGGGACTCGTTTTTTGTATACTCCTGTGAGGCGTGATATCGAGTACTGGACTGCAATGCAATTGTTTTATGGTTGTTATGTTGTTCTTTTGCCTAGGAATGCGTCACAGAGTCTCGTGACTTGTCTTCACGGGGGTCCTGCCAAGTTTTCGCAGTAGGAGGGGAATGATTTCCATGAATAATTCAAATTAAGTAAAAAATATTGATTTAGTTTTGTTGAATATACAAAATGTGAATCATGACGCCGGCACACAATGGCCTACTCTTATGAATGACGTAGGGGGATTTGTAACGTCCACTCGGAAGCAGATGGCACGTACCATCGTTACGGTTATTACACACACTGCGGTATTAATCGGGGGCGGCCGCTGGATTCGCACCTCTGCAACAACAACGAGCGGCGAATGCGCCGCCGCTGGGCTGCGTCACCGCCCACACGATGTCAGATGACGACGATGATGATGAGTCCTGATTATTCTGCAGGCCCACGAGCGGGAGCAGCAGCGAGGTGGACGTGGACGGGAGGACGGACGATGATGTCACCTCGTCCGAGTGCTCGTTAAGCTGCCCGTCCTCAGTGGGAGGTAGGGGCACACATCCGTTTCGTGGGGGCGGCGCACGCCGGCCTGTCATGAACACCCGGGTACAGAGAAAGCAGACATGGGTGACAGAAAACTTAGCACGTCTGTTTTTTTTGCAGCAGATATAAGGACTTGTAATTGAATCTTGCGGTGAGGCATAATTAATCACGATCGGGCAAAATGCATATTGCGAAAGCCTTCGCCTCGATGAAATAAGATACTCGCATAAAAAGGTCTCGTAAGATACCCTTCACGGCACAGATTAATTAAATTGTCACGGGGAAGCGGAAGCGTTTTAACTACGCGCTAATTATTGCTGTTTCCGCTCACCGGTAAGTTTAAGAACAATTCTCACAGCCAGATATAGAAAAATTGGATCATGCGACATTGCCCATGTAACGGTGTCATGCGCCTTCAGGTGAGACGCCAGAAATTCGAAACAATGATGAATCTATTCCTACTATTATTTTTGTTTTACCAGGCGAGGTATTTAACATCTCGCCACCGCGGTGCCAAACCATGGCTGTAGAACTCTTCCCGTGTGTTTGTCTCTTTGCCGTGCCTCTCTCGGTCTCAATCCATCTCACCGCGGACGCGGCAGTTGGAGAGGACAGGATGTCTCGCGCGGTGGAAGGGAGAGCATCCTCCGACGAGGAGGAAGGGACCCTGGCTCTGGTGCCCGGAGAAAACCCCTGTGCTGCGGGAAGGGGTAGGTGCTAGGGGTGAGGAGGGAAACACGCAGGTAAACGTGCAACGTTGTGCCAACGTTCGCATGCGGTTGGAAGTTTTTGGACCGTTTGCCCAACGTTGGCACGACGTTCCATGTTGCTGGGTCGTGAGCACGTGTGCACGTGTGCGTGAGATGGGCTAATTTCAGGATTCCATTTCGTCTGCGTTAACATAATTTCATTGCCATGATCATCATCATCATGCATAATTCACGAAGCTGTTTTCATCGAGTAACGTCCAAAAATGCATTTGCGTTTGCATATGTTAGGTGAAACGCGTAATAACACTGACAGTTAAGAGTGTAAAAAAAACGCAACATGCGTTTAACGGTCAAACCGTGCAATAAAAAAAAATCAACAATCCGAAACTGTGTCGATGCTTACGAGCGTCTCAACCTCGCCGCGTGTGGCAGGTGCGACGGTGCGATGCCCCGGCTCACCGGAACGGAGGACGGCTCGGCAGCGGGGTCGGCACAGGGCTCGTCACGGTCCGAGCTCCGGGAAAGATTGGGGAAGCTCCGCAACGATTTGGCGGACAAAGAGAGCGAATTAAAGGTAATGTGGAGGCACGTGGAGGCAGCGTCTGTGCTGAGCGTTTCAGCGAATATCTACGGGCCGCGCACACTCGCACACACCCACACCCATTTTCAATGTCAGTCATTAATTGTGAAATGTGAGGTTCATTGGAACTTTTCGATCAGTGAGAGGTTGATCATTCTCCCCGGCCGACCTCTCCCCTCTCATCTCATTCTACTCTCCTCCACGCTTTCCCCTACTCTCCTCTCGCTCTACTCCCCTCCACACACTCCCCTACTTCTCCCCTCTCATCTCACTCTACTCCCTCCACACTCCCCTACCTCTCCCCTCTCATCTCATTCTACTCTCCTCC
>NC_083793.1:11672780-11737018 GCF_015708825.2 Lethenteron reissneri
GCAGTTAAAGCAGCGCAAAGATTTCAATACAAAAAGGACAGTGGGCACGCAAAAGGGTGGACTACCTCGGGCTCCAGGTCGGCACTGAGGGAATGTTACCCCAAACCAAAAGACTTGAAGCCCTCCTCGCACTCAAATCGCCCACCACAGTCACGACCCTTCGGAGCTTCTTAGGGATTTGCAACTACCTTCGACAGTTCGTGGACGACTACGCAGGAATCGTTCGACCCTTAGTCAAACTACTGCAAAAAGACGAACCATGGGAGTGGGGACAGGAACAGGAAGCCGCAGAAAAAGAATTAAAACGACAGATCACAGAGGCATCCTGCCTAGCATACCCAGAGAAAGGGAAAGAATACTACCTGGAGACCGCATACTCAGATCATAGTATCAGCTCGGTACTGTACCAGAGACAGGAAGCAGAGAAACGAGTTATTGCCTATGCCAGCAAAGCCCTCCGGGGAGTGGAGATGAAGTTCTCCGAGTGTGAGAAGGCGATATTTGGAAACATCTGGGCCATACAACATTTTCGGAACTTGTTGAACGGAGAGAAGATCATCCTGGAAACGAATCATGAATCCTTGGCATACCTCAACAGTAAGAAGATTCGAGAGGGCCGCGTAACCAGCAGCCGAATAGCCAGCTGGGCACTGACACTCCAAGGCCTACCAATCACAGTGAAATACGCAAAAAACAAGAAAAGTCCAATGGCCCAAGGTCTTGCCGATTTACATGATTGTACCTTTGACAGCATAGAAACAGAGGACGAAAAGATACCTCCGGAGGACAACAGGTACCTGCCCTTCAGGAAGGAGACATGTGCCGACCTACCAGTGGTATACATCGATGGATGCTCCAAGATGAAGGAGAACAAGCTTCACGCGGGGTCAGGAGTCATTTGGGAAACTGGCCCACTCACAGGGATTCAAGAGGGATTTCAGCTGGGACCAAAGTCAACCAGTATGCAGAGTTGGTCGGGGTACACATCGCTGTCCAAATGGCATCCGATAACCAAATACGAACCATGGAAGTTCCGATTCCAAGCCACGTCGCACTGGTCACAATACCAAGAGGAACATTCGTACGCATAGGGGACAAGGTATTATATAACCTAGACAAAAGCCTACACCAAGCGGAGGTAGAAATAGTAGACACATTCCGAGGCCACAAGTTTGAGATAAGCAGCACTCTGTCCAACTTGTTGAACAGTAAAGAATTCCATATGGTGAAATTATCCCTCAGCGAATCAGAGATTAACATAACAGATCTTACTTGGGCGACCGAAGAGGCTGGATATCAGCGAAATCAACAGATGGGGATGGGAATCACAGGGGCAACAGGGATGATCATACTAGTCCTGGCTATTCTAACCTTAACATACCATGTGGCCAAAATGAATGCCGAACTTAAAAGACTAATCGCAGGCACAAGCCACCTACCATTCAAGCCCAGGAACAGGGATAGAGCCAAGGCCTGATGATGCCACCCAAGAATAACCGTAGAAATATCTTTTTAACGATATCTCCTATAACACGTAGTCAATAGAATAATTTTCCCTCCCTTATCGTTTTACCTTCCTTTAGAATTTTTTTTTCTTCTTTTTCTTTTATCCTCTCTTGTCACATATAACCATGTTAAGTTGTGACACGTACGCGCGTTGTAAGGAATAGCAGCAAAACTTGAGGACAATCGATGGTTCATGATGGAAGAAGGGTATACATATTTTTTTTAAAAATAACCCGTGGCCATTTGACCACTGGTCATTTTTAAAAGGGCGGAATGTTGTATACTAAACCCTTCTTCCAAAATTGAGATTAATAATATTTGATGATATTTTATATATTCTCTTTTTACTTGTTTTTTTATGAATGAAACACACCAAAGCGCAGCAAACTGCAAAACACCAGGTGTTGTTAAGTAATGAACTGGAGGAGGGCTAGGATGGCAGAATTTGCACCCTTGCTTCAAGGAAAGATAAGGCCTGATGAACGGGCACATGTCACCCGTGCAGGCGCAGAGACAGTGGGAGTGTCAGCCAGACATAGTTAAGGCAAAAAGCCCAACCATCCTGCATGGTTTTTAAAGTACGTCAAAATTCGAAATTCAACAACAGAGTAGGCTAAAGTATCGATCCTCGCGCTCGCTCAAATTGGAGACCAGGCTGCGAGCTACATCAATGAACCATTGCCCATTTGCTAATCCAATACTGAATGTTAATATTACTGAAGTCAAACGAATTCTATGACCTCAGCACATGGGCAATAATAGGGCAGTGTCGACTCAAAGGCAATGGAAGAAAGCAGAGGCGCCTTTGTCTAAATCACAACCACAGAAAGCCAGGAATCATCACTGATTGTGTGTTTAGGGATTCCGAGCTAGTTGGAACACGTGCACAGGGAGGGAGCTGATTTAAACAACCCTGCACGTCTGAACGTGAGGGGGCCTTTGACCTGAAATTAAGAATAACACTCCCAGAGCAGAAGGTTGGATGGCCACAGTGAGACGAGAATAAGAGTGGTGTATATCTCTCAAGGAGGCAGACCCAGCTGAACAACAAGGCTGCGGGGGTCACCAGAAGTTCGCGTTCGCCTAGTTAAGACAAAAGCTCAATTATTCTGTATGCTATTAAAGTACGTTAAAGTCGGAATTTAACAACAGGGTAGGCTAAAGTTATTGATATTCACACCCACTCCAATAACCAGGCCACAGGTTACGCCTACTGAACCATCACCATCATTAAGTCAATATGAAATGTTATTTCCATACTTTAATACTTTCTATACAACTCGACCCGAAGCATATGACAATCAGAACCTTCCTAAGTCAGAATTGAATCGCACCCAGACAGGAGCGAATAGTCGATATAAGGTTGAGAGGAGGAAGGAAATAAGAGCCGGCGAACTGCAAACGTAAGCAAAAAAGCCGGGAACGACACCAGCCCAGCAACAGCGAGTCGGGCTTCGACAGGCCATAAAAGTAGAAATAATAACTCCCCGGGGTCAGGGGACACAAGAAGAAGCAGGCAGACAAAAACCAGAACTGACTCCAAGGTTCAACCGCCCTCACATACAAGGAGTGACGGAAATTAATGAGGCCTTGAGTTAACGGCGTCAGCTGGACAGCAACAACCACGGCGAGCAGAGATAAGGGTGGGGCAAAGACTGCGGGGCTAGGAATGCAACTTCCGGTCAGTAAAGCCCTGACAAACAAGTTAAGTTAAAGACATCACACTACATAATATCGTACATAACATCAATGTTAACGCTATTCACCGTAAACTATATCCGCTTATATAACCATGCAGACACCAAGGAATACGAATTCCTAGGATCAAGAACTTACCCCTTAACCTAAGATATCGGAAATAAATTAATAGTAATAAGCATATGCATGAAAAGACAAAAGTAAAACTTATGGAAAAGCCAGGATAACGGGATGAATCACCACCAGGTCGAATATAAATACATAATAAAAAAAAACGATGTTAAACCCAGGTTCGGAGAGAAAGGGAGATCCCGGCCGTCTTTGTATCCCCGCAGCGCGGGATAGGAGTGTGTATACGCTCGGGGAAACACCTCCACTTGAGTCAAGCACCACGATGGGAAACGACAGACCTTAGGTTACATACAGAATCATAACTGTGAAATAGTAAGGGACAAATGTTAACTTAAAACTTTTTAACCATTTCTTTGTGCGCCGGGTCGGAGAGAGTGTTGCCCCTCCCTCCAGGTTGTGCAACACGAACAAAGACGCCTATGAGACGATTTGTAACGTCTGTGTTTTGGGTTCATGAAGAAGGCCAGACAAGAGATAATATTGCACCCAGACAGAGAGACGACTTCGAGGCAATTTGTAACATCTGATTGTTTGCTCGTGGGTTTTATGGAGGGAGTGTGACAACGGAATATACCGTGAGTGATGCACACAAGGACATACGGACGTACGGACACACACATGGACACACCTGCCTACGGACAGATCCTGACACAGCAAAAATCGAAGAAGCCCCGCCTTGTGGGCGGGATCCAGGGGGATTTTTCGGCATAAAGGAAAGGATCCTGAGCATTGGAAACTAGTGCGACCAGCGGGTCGACTCAGGGGAGTGCGACCAGCGGGTCGACTCAGGAGCGAGTGCGACCAGCGGGTCGACTCAGGAGCGAGTGCGACCAGCGGGTCGGCTCAGGAGCGAGGCGACCAGCGGGTCGACTCAGGAGCGAGCTCGACCGGGAGGGTCGGCTCAGGAGCGAGCTGCGACCAGCGGGTCGGCTCGACTCATCTTCAGCTCGTCTGGGACTCAGCCGAGTTCGATCGGCTTACCAAAGCCGGCTCTCGGGGCTCGACTCAAGCGGCTCCCCATCTCCTCTGCAGGCGGCAAGACCCGCTTGACAGCTCAACTCGGCCTGCGTGGGTCAACGTTTGCCGAGTCGGAGGTCTCTGCTGCCGCCGGAGTGGTGAGGGTCGCGGTTTGGCGACGAGGCTCCGTGCACACCCTGGTCGACGACAACACTGCACGCTGCGAGCGAGTTGTGGGCGCCACCTACCGACCGGGTTCCGAACTGCGACAGCGTATCAACGGGCATCCGAACCAGTTCACCACGGTGACAGGGGAGCGACTGATACGTATGACGCGCACCGCCCCCTCACCACACGACCACCAGGCGTCTGTTTGACATAAAGAATCGACTCCGAACACTGACTATTCAAGACAACTCTTACCACTCAACACACTCGAACCCATAGCCCTCGTGGCTGGGAAGGCATCACAACGAGGACCGAGTGATGGCCATCCGTCGTTATAAAGTATTCGTAATTTTTATCTTTAATATTTAGTGGGCTGTACTCTAATCGCATAAATTCCCAACAGATCCATCAATACGAACTGATTCTTGGCACCTCCTTCCGCCGAGCCACGCTCACGTGGGGAGTGGTGGCCCACCGGATCCTTATCAGGTGATCTGGTCCCCAATTAGTAAACTTGGTATAGAGTAACGATCTTCGGAAAAGGAGCACCGTCGCAGGCCCTTACTCCGAGCCGTTCTGTTGTCAGATAACCTGCCGATGTATCTGTTGAGATTGGTGCCTTTAAGAATAATAACTGTTTTTGATTGTGTTTTTTTTTATCGCCGTATAATCTTTCAAGTATCAGTCATAATCGCCGCACGTACTCGCATCCTCTACAGAATATTCAACTGTCCCGTGACCCAAGGTGCTAACAACGTGATAAGGGTTGCGTATGATCAATAAGGAGTGCGGTACTGCGTGAACAATATTGAGTATAATCATTCATTAACGTTAAGGTTTTCTTAGCATAGTATTTGCATATTTTAACGACTCTCTCTCTCACTAACAACCATCGCGTTATGCGGGATCCATGTGCCGTTGTCAAGGTGAAATCAGACAATCGTTGATGATACTGTATTGATGCCGTGTTGACGTTCCGGGATTGAGAGTTCGCATACTATATCATAGTTAAGGTTGAATTAGTAATAAATTGATCAATACAGAAGTGGTTGTGTGATTCTTTCCTGAAATCTATGCATAAGATCTGCTTCTGCGTTGAGATCTGAACTTGGTGACCTTAATAAACACACTAATACATACTCAGTAAATGTTAAAGCGATAACGGGGTGAACCGGGGACCTAAAATATAACCACGAATACACACTCTGGGAATGTTAAAGCGAGAATGAGACGAACCTAGACAACGATGCCGAGTTAATCTAAGTTAATCTTGCATACTTACACCACACCTGCATAACTGCATACGATTAATTGCCTTATTCCGATCGATAACCCACCCTCATCACCGAGGCGGGGTCTGGTTATCATAACGACTTGCATTATCATAATTACACCCACTCGCATAATTAATACGATTACCTCTCGAATTGGCATAATTAAAATGTGCATAATTACATAAATTAACATATTTCCGGATAATTACACATTTGGCCAAATTTCATTTAATTATTATTATTTTCACTGAATATTCATAACCCACATATACAACATAATAATTTCACCCACGCACGCATACAACATAACAAATTTTGATAACCAACATATACAACACAAGTCACGCCTCGTGTGTTTTGACAACATGCAGTGTGACCTGGGGACAGCAAGGTCACACTCTGTGTGTCGCAGCAACCTCCCATGTTATTGCTGGCAGCATGTGTGTATGTGGGTAGAGGTGGCGAAGGGGTTAGCGCACTGCACTACGGACCCAGCAAACTGAGTTCACATCCCAGCCATGGCTGTCATGAGCCGGCGAGCGATATCCGAACCAGTCTTGGGTCTCCTCTAGGTCGACCCAGCCTTAAATGAGCACATGGTGCAGTGAGTGAACATCAGCATTGGGGAGACTAAGGCAGCCAGGCGTGGTGATAGTTAGTACTTATGGCACTTGCCCCATCAGTCTATTAAAGGTTATATGGGGATCTTTGTGTTGTAAGTTAACTTTGTGAGTTGGGATTGTGTTGTGACTGGTGTAATCGTGTGTGTTCGTACAGACCGCCAGGTGGAGAAAGAGGGGCTCTCTGAATTTGTCTCCCGCAAGCGAGAGATGTTCCTTGTGCAGGTAACGGGGTTCAATGGCCAACGTGCCGCTGCTAGACTTCTCGCTCACACACACAAACGAGACTGTCTCGCTCCGGCCCGTTTTCTGGTACTATTCCGACTATTCCTGAACCCAACAAGATGTACGTATGTGCACACATGCATTGAAATCCTACGCAAAAGAGCTTTATAGCTCATCGGATTCCTCCAGTAAATACACGATTCAATGTCTGTACCCTGAATGCGAAAATCGATTTTAATTAATAAATCTCGCTGAATCGTCCTGCGCATGCTGTGCGTGCCATGCACAGTACGGCCTGAGCGTGAAGCGCGAGGAGATGCGCGCCCTGGAGCAGCAGGGAGCGCGCGAGGAGCGAGCGCTCGAGCAAGCGGAGCGCTTTCTGGAGGACGACGCGGCCATGTTCGATGAGTTCCTCAAGCAGAACGATCGCAGCGCCGTGGAGGCCATCAGGGTGTGAGCGTTCGCACCGCATCGGCACTGCACTTGCGCAGCACCCGGTACCGCACCGGTACCGCACTGGTACCGCATTGGCACCAGTACCGTACTGGCACCGTACTGGTACCACACTGGGACTCCACCGGCACCGTACTGACGCGGCACCGTGCTGATACCACACCGACACTGACTGGCACCATACTGGTACCGTACCGGCGCAGCATTGGCGCAGAACCGACGCAGGCCCGACAACGCACCGGCACCACACCATTTCCATGGTAATACTATGGCAGCATTGCAATGCAAATCAAGACACAATCACCACACGATTACTACAACATCATCACACCATTGCCACAGTATTATCACACCATTATCACACCAACGCTGCACCAGTACCACACCATTAGCACACAATTACCACACCAGCACTGCACCATTATTTCACCAGTACCACACTGCGCAAGAACCATCATTGCACAATCTCCACACCAGTGCCTGACCAATACCACATTTCCACCACATTACCTGCTAGACTCACCTGCAGCATTGCCCAGCGTGACTCAACAAGTCCCACGTCGGGTGGCTGATGTGCCGCGTGGTTTGTGTGCGTGCTCGTTGGCGCGCCGTGCTCCAGAGCGGAGATGGAGATGAAGGCGCGGATGGAGCAGGTGGCTGAGATTAAGAAGCTGACGGCCCAGATCGTGTCCGCCAAGAGGTGAGGCCTGTGTTCCGCTCTGCAGGCCGCTTGGCAGCGACATCGTATTCGGCCAGGGGTGGGCAACGTACGGCTCTGTGGCCTCGTTTCCCATGGCCCACGGCTTCATTTAACACGGCCCGCACCATCATTTCATATGGCCTGTGGCTTCATTTCACACAGCCCACAACTTCGTTTTTGTTACGTGGCCCATGGTCTCTTGAGTCTTACCAAGAGCTTAATTTCAGCCGGGTGTCTCCGTGTCAGTGAAATCGGAAAATATTTCCGCACATGGCACACTACATCAAGTATACCTCTCGTCATGGCTGGCTGCTCATCACGTGCCACCTACTCCAACCAACCAGCGGCATCAAAATTACTCGGTGAGAATATTAGGCCATTACCTATCGCTTCGAGACTATCACTTAGATATGGCCTGCAATGATAATAATTCATCACTGCCAGCATCAGAGCCACACAAATTGGGTACTGGAGGGGAATATTTCCAAATTGCCAGTACTGTTTCTAATTTGAACAAACTCAGTCACTTATATCACTGCAGGTGCCTCTTTGCAGAGAGCGATGGCTGAGGTGTGTGTGCTCCTGTGCGGGCGCGTGGCTGATTCGCGCTTCGTGCTGCATTGTTCAGTGAGATCGCACGGCAGGAGGATCTGCTGCAGGAGTACCGATTGTATAAGCGCTTCCTGGAGGGGCTGGCGCCACCGGAGTGGCACCAGCGGCGGCGCGAGCGCAAGCGGGCGGCACGAGCGATCGCAGCACCCGGGGAGGGAGCAGTGGAAACGGAGGGAACCTCCCCATGCAGTGAGACACGGCAAATAGGACTGCCGCCCATCCTGAGCTCTCACGCTAAGCCCCCCTGTTCTATGACCTGCACGTGTGTGCCTCTCACTATTTCAGCATTCGTGTTCGCAGGAAAGCCCAGCGGATTCTAAAGATTGTTCTGCTGGAGGGTTGTGCTACATTGTAATGTTTTGCCAATTTCGTTTTTAAGAGAGTTGGGATTCACGTGGGAGGAAATCGGAGTTCCAGTTTAAAATCCAGAATGTTTGTGGGGATAATGCTGAAGAGTTTGCACAGACAATAACAACAGCCCTAATTTCAATTATATAGCATCTAAATACAACCACATTTCAATATAATCAACGATTTTTGGGTTTAGATCGCGTTTATTTATAAATGTGTCGTAACCCTCCACCACCCGACACGGCCAATCAGTAAAAAATGTGTCACGTTGACAAAGACAAATAGTTCACTGCTTTAGCCCACCGGTGTGTTGAAGCAACAACATTCACATCCTCAGGGAGGTGGGGTCCGGGGTGATTCACCAATCATTCTCAGAGACAGCCAAGGTAGCACTGACACATTCCATTCCAGGGCAGCCCCGGCGACAAACCAAGAAAGGAGGCATGGGGAGCAAGAACGCAGAGGAATGGTCAGGCAAGGGTCAGGGGGAAGTGTGTGTCAGTTCAGTCAAGCTATGGGGAGCAATGAAAACAAATTAGGTGGTGTAAAAGCCCGTAAAACAAAGAGGCAGAGGGGATACTTGGGGAAGGTTTGTGTCGGACAGCAGCAACATCACCAATATACAGCCACGTCCACCCAAGTGGAGGTCAGGAGAGAGGCACAGCTCTCAGGCGGCCAACCTACCCGCCACCACCAGACGGGGGTTCACAAACCCAACTTCTGTCGTGCCAACTCCTGGCCACCTGCTCTAAATCGCAGTGGTGATGGTGCACCACTATGGCCAATTCAACATTTACCATTGTGGGTGCACTACAATGATGTGTGTGTATGATCGCTGGTGATTGCATCACGGGGGTGATTGTGCGTGCAATTCCTGCAGAGCCAGAGAACAGCAAAGGAGACGGAGGCAGCTCCAACGCATCCCAGGACAACTCTGACGACAGTGAGGGGGTGAGTGAGGCGTCTGCATCACTTGCAAAGTCAATGGTTAGATCACCACTCACACTGATCATTTCACTCAGTCGTTCACTGAACAGATCACTGAATAGATATCCGACAAGTTAAATGGTTCGTTTATTTATTAGTCCACTAAACTGATCACCGATTAGTTCTCTGCAGGTTAAAGGTACTGAGTGTTCCGGTTTGGCCAGAACAGTCCTGGTGTTAAAAAGTATTTTCCTGAAATGTTCTGGCCTGAAATGTTCTGGCCTCATGCTCGACTCATGATACAGGCAAACGGTGGAGCTACCTGAGTGGTGGATGGCGCTACCTGAGCAGTGAATGGGGCTACCGGAGTAGTGGGCAGGTTTACCTGTGGAGTGGGTCGGGCTCTCTGAGTAGTGGGTGGGGCTACTTGAGTTAGTGGGAAGGGCTACCCAGGTAGTGGGCGGTGCTACCTGAGTAGTAGGCGGGACTTCCTGACGAGTGGGCAGGGAGTGAGTGGGGCTACATGTGCAGTGGGCGGGGCTATCAGAGGAGTGGGCAGGGCCTATGAGCGAATCAGAAACTGCCAACCCCGTCATTGTGTGGAAGGGGCTCGTGATTGGGTGTTGCTATGTAAAAGTGCGTAGGGCTGTCATCTCTCCATATGCCCCAGTTTAGCCTCCCCTGAATGCACGTGCCATTGTTTCACTTCCATACTAATCATGGATGCTGGCACGGTGTAATGGTGAGCAATTTACTTTTCTTGAGGTTACCGGTTCACTCTTGCGGTGCAGCTGTTGAAAACACCCCACACCTCTGTCCTCCCACCATTATAAATGGCTACACCACAGGTATTGTGTGGTTGAAGAGTAGGCCAAATACCCTTTAGAAGGGGCTATCTAAATGTCCCTCTAGTGGAGGCCCTGCCACCAGCAGTGGCATGAGTAGGCAATTTCAGGGCTGCTCATTTACCTTTATCGTCCAATTCAGTCTTGGAGAATCGTCATGAGCTGGATTGCTCCTCCGCTCGCCGGGCCATTTTGCGGCCTGGCGAGATGTTAACTCCCTTGCCTGGTATACAGGAGGTTGTGGGTTCGATCCCGACCCTGACACCTGCTGTATATTTGGAGATTGCATGTTCTGCCCGTGGTCGTGTGGATTTTTCTCCAGGTCCTCCGGTTTTTCGCTCCACATTTAGAAGCGTGTTTTAAAGCATTTGGCTGCTAGAAATGTCCACGTGATAAGCCACTTCATTGTGCTATCATTAGTGGCCAGGTCGCTTTATGAAAAATAACTAAATAGCTCAGAGGGGCCTTACCTGGTGGTGAAAAATATATCTAAATGTGGATGCCGTTGCTCACCCAGGAGTTTGAGCTGCCGCTCAGCAGCCCCCAGGAGCTGCTGGACCTGTTCACGGAGTTGGAGGAGCAGAACCTCTCCCTGATCCAGAACTCCCAGGACATGGAGCAGTCCCTGGAGGAGGCACGCCAGAACATCGCCAGCACGAACCAGCGACTGTGAGTTCAGATGCTTGCATACAGTACCGAGTACTCGTTTAAGGCTGAGTTGACCCAGGGGAGGTCCAGGACGGGATCGCATAACACATGCCACTCATGTTCTGCATCATGGTCGAGAATGAGAACGTGGCCACTCGGATAGGAGCTGAATTCACGCAAGAAAATATGCAAACTTCTGCACAAAGCACCGACAAATATCCCCCATATAGCTTACATAGACTGCTGGGACAAGTTAAATTAGTTTGCACCTACTGAGGCTGGAACGATGCACAAGTAAGTGGTGTGGCCATTGTTTACACTTCACCAGGTACTTGTTTCAGGTTGAGTTGACCTTGAAAGGCCCAAGACCTGTTCAAATATTGACGAGGTTTGATATTCTTTGGGTCTTTCGGTGAAGTCACGTAGATAGGTTAAAAGAAAATAACAAAAAACTACGACGTTTCGATCGCAACATGAGCAGTCATCATCAGGAAAAGGGGGTTAGCTTCTAAAGGTAAACTGTTTATAAAGGTTTGAAATGGGTGTAACCCAAATGTCAGCAGCTAATGTTAATGTAAGTGGTTGGCAGCAACCACGACCGTGGTTGGTTTTCCACCAATCAAAGGGCTGCCAAGTGAAAATTAGCATGTTAATGTAAAATCGGTGAGCAGCCTCCATGGCGCGTGTGCTGAGGTGGCTATGTTCATGTGAGAGATTAACATGTTAATGTGAGAGATTAACATGTTAATGGGAGAGATTAACATGTTAATGGGAGATTGCAGAGCAACAACCTCTAAGGTGGCGCGCGAAGTAGCTGTGTTAGTGTGCACCTGTTAATGAACAACTAACATCAGAAAGTGCTAGGATCGGAACATCATAGCCATGCTCTTTGGTTCTTTTGTCACGTAGGTATAAAATAAAATAAATCACGACGTTTCGGACGCAACACAAGCGTCCGTCATCAGGTGGGAAAGCATGGTCTGCTTCTGAGGCAGACTGTTTTAAAAGGTTTGAAATGGGTGTAGCTCAAGGGTTATAAAGAAGTGGCCGGGGCTAGTGATGTTAATGTGATAAATTAGCATGTAACATCGCCAGTTATAACTTAAACTGGTTGATAATGTCCTTCCAATGATTGCTCAATTTGTACCCATCTTCTCGGTTGGAATTGTGTCTGCGTCTTGTTTTATAGATGGCTTCATGAACGAATCTTTGTTGATAGCCAGTGGGTTTGCAAAGTACCTTCATCTTAGAGAAATCAATTTCATGTGAGCCCACCGCATTAAAACAATGATCAGCCACGGCCCTGGTATTGGTCCTACCGTGTTTCAGATCTGCCTTATGTTCACGAACACGGTCCGAGACATGTCGCTTAGTTTCCCCAATGTAACTACTGCCGCAGACACAGCTTAGTTTGTAGATGCCGAGGTATTGCATGTCAGGGATCACATCCTTCACATCCCAAGTTCGATTCCCGCTCACGACCAACACCAGTGCAACCACACACCACCATAGGACCACACACCACAAAATACAATCCCACACCACTACATACAACCACACAACACTACAATCATCCAACACCACGTACAACTACACACCACTACGTATGATCACACAGTACTGTGAATCAGTCCTGGGTCTCTCCTAGGCTGACTCAGCCTCAAATGAGTGTCTGATGCTATGTGGAAATCATCACCACTTGTAAGACAAATGCGGCCAGGCATGGTGTTGGCGACCCACCCCCTCGTGTACCGTGTCGGGCTTTTATGTATGTAGAACTTCTTTCGCCCTGTACGTAGCCAACCATGATAATCAGAGGTGCGGCCTTCATAGGTGCTCGCTAACAGCGCTTGCCCCAACAGTCTGCTAAGGCTATACGGGGGATGTTTGTCTTTGTGTGGTCACGCTCGACGTTACAGGAACAAAGAGACAGAGGCCCTCGATGTCCAAGTGCAGGAGCTGCGTGCCGCCATCACTCACGAGGAGGAGAGGGCGTCCGACCTGGAGCTCCAGGCCAACGTGTTCTCGCTCGGCGAGCTCCGCCAGGAAGAGCAGGTGGGAAGCCCCGACCGCTGGTCCAAGCCCTCGCTCACCGTCACCACGCATCCTATCCCACCCAACTCACTCTCCTCGCACCCCCACCATCGCCAACTACTCCCGTGGCCCTGTGTGATGGTCGCCATGTCTCCTAGTATCTGTGTGTCCCTGTCTCCGTGTACATGTTCCTTTTTTCTAAGTGTTTTGGTCTCTGTATGTTCTTGTGTCGAAGTTTCCTGGCGTCTGTGTGTCCTGGTCTCCATTTGTCCTGGTGTCAAAGTGTCTTGGTCTTTATATGTTTGTGTGTCGAAGTGACCAAGTCTCTGTATGTTATTGTGTCTAAGTGTCCCGACCTCTTTGTTTCCTGACTGCTGTGCATCTTTGGTGTCTAAGCGTCCTGGTCTCCATGAATCCCAGTGTTTAAGCGTCCTGGTCTCCGTGTGTTACGGTGTCTCCTTGCTTCCTTCTCTTTATGGTGTCCTCGTGTCCGTATGTGCTGCCCTCCGTCCGCGCGCCCCGCAATCCACGCATTGTCGTCCTCTCTGCTCGCGCCCTCCGCTTCGACCGCCGCAGGAGCAAATGCTGGAGGCACTCAGCGCCAAGGTGTGCGCCGTGTACCGGGCATGTGTGGGCACCAGCGAGGGGAATCTGGGAACACTGCAGATGCTCACGAGCGTGGAGAACCGCCTCGAGGAGCTGCTGGTGGAGCTGGAGGGGATGCCCCCGGAGCGGGTGCACAGTGCCGAGCGCGCCAAGCACAAGGAGCGACGCTTGCGGTGAGACTCTACTCCTACTGTTACTGTTTTACCAGGTAAGGCCCCACTGAGCTATGTAGGTCTTATTTAGAAGTGACCTGGCCACAAATTATAGCTTAACGAGATGGCTCATCATGCAGAAATTTACCGCAGCCAAATACTCTAAACGCACCTTTCTAAGTATTGAAGGAAAAACCGGAGAGCCGGAGAAAAATCCAGACGATCACGGGGAGAACATGCAAACTCCAAATATACAGCAGGCGTCAGGGTAGAGATCGAACCCACGACCTCCTGCACACCAGGCGAGGTAGTTAACATCCCCCACCGCGGTGCCCTTCCTCTCTTCCTCCTCCTCCTTTCCCTTCCGGCTGCCGATGCATGCTACGTACGTAGCACCAGGCCATCTGATTATTAATGTAATCGCTCACGCTCTCAATTATCGGTTCAATTACGTTATTTGTGATCGTGTACGACAGTGTGTATGATCACACATGGTGGCGTGTGATCATATGGAGTGGTGTGTGGTTGTACATGGTGTTATGTGATTGTAATGTTATGTGGTTGTATCTGGTGATGTGGAGTTGGTGCATCTACTAGTCATCTCAGTCAGTCAACCCATAGCACCTGTATCTGTCCCGTGGCCTCCTTTCAGTGAGCTTTCAATACTTAACGTAGCCTCAAAGTTCACCTGGCCTGGCACAAGTGCCGTGGTGACGTCATCGCTACTTAGTGGTGAATGGTGGCTGTTGTTGTTGTTGTTGGTGGTATGTGGTTGCAGTATGCGGGAGGAGAAGGCCCGGCAGCAGAAGCAGCACCAGGAGGAGCGACTGCGCCGGGCGTTGGAGAGAGCGCAGGCTGAGATCACGCATCGGGTACCGCGCTGACACCGAAGAAACACACCACACTCACCGCATACACACCACACACATGCCGCACTCACACCGCACTCACACCACACAGACACATCGCACTCACCAGACTCACACCGCATACACCCCACACACATGCCGCACTCATACTGCACACACCGCACTCACAACACACACACATTGCACTCACCGCACTCACACCAGATACCACGTGGACATCACACTCATCACACTCACACCACACTCACCACGCACACACCACACTCACCGCATACACATCACATACAAATCGCCACTCACACCGCACACACACTGCCGCACACACTGAACTACCACATACACACGCTCACAAACTCCAGTATCATACTGTAGGGGTGTCAGGGGAAGGATTCCCACCAATAGGAGGGTTATTATCACGCGTACACACACCCCGCTTGAACACGCACGTGCACACAAACGGTTACACTCGTCTACGAGAGAAATGGATTCTTGGTCACCGGACACCTGCAGCACGTTGGTGATAACACTTGATGAATAGAACAAAAATGTAAAACATCTGAAATATCACCTCCCAGCCTCCATCTCCCCACCCCTAACCTCGTTGCATCATTGTAGGCTGCCTATGCTACATATGTACACAATCGCACAAGTTGTTCCGGTAACCACTGTGGCTGCCAATGTACGGCAGTACGATAATGCATCGTACGATATAAGAACCACAATAACACATTGTCCATTTTGCTACGTATCGTTGTAATTTTTTGACAACCACCTACCCATCAACCAAGACCTCCACAATATTCCTCGCTGCTGACTCAAGTCCCGATCCCCTATCTGAGATCACACTGTCACCATCCTAAAATCCGTAAAAACCCTTGCGAACAGAGTGGCACAAAGCGGACGTCCAGAATAAACACCTCATTCGAGAACCAAACATCGCACACCTCCTGGCTTTGACATTGCTCCTCCTTGATAGACACCGGTGGTGTCACCATCAACCGCATCAGAACATCACCACCAGGCCGACGCACACAGCTCCTTCATGGGTGGAAATTTAAAGACAAGCCACAGTCATGCTGTTGTGGCCATGCAACATAGAGTAAACTACTGGAGTCTGCACTCCTTCCACGGAGGAGGTGGAATAGCAAAACTACACAAACTCTCTCTGCTGAGCCATCTCATGGTTCGTAGACCTCAACATTGGCATTTAATTCCTGAACCCATTGCCATCATGCACACGCACAGTTCAGAATATCGTCATATCGTTGTCCATTCATTTCTCATTTCCTGATAAAATATTTAGGAAATAGTAATGATTAAAGTTAACAATATTAAAGTTCTATTAATATAGTTATTGCATTACACTTTTAAACTCCTTTTTTGTTTTCTTTAACGAGTAACTGATGGGATGGCGATGTTGTGACATTATCGCGTTCTAACAGCACGTGTGTGTTATAAGCATGATATCGATTTCAAAGTTACAATGATTAGAAGACTCGCGTCAGGGTTATGGTGAGTGAGCTGAGGTCAAATTACTTTTAATCACTTTTTATTTCTATTCAAATTCCATCACAGGACAAAAAAAAAGCAGACGATAACATTGTGATATACAATTACCAAGCTGCGGGAAACAGGGCATCGCGCGGTGACCATCACAGCGTGAAACTCGATAGCGCGCATTATCTGTCATGTCAAAACGATATCGCGGGAACGCCGGCGATCGGCGACCCCGCGTGCGCTGGCGTTCACAGACGGGGCGCCGGCTGGTGTTCCGCTCGGAGCCTCCCGTGCGCCGCACCCACAAGGAGCGCGGTCAGGAGAGCAGCGAGAGGGAGCAGGAGGAGGCCCTCTATTTCTTCAGCTGAAGATTCACGACGACACGTCAGCTCGCGTGCAGGTGACGGGAGAACTCTCACGTCGCGCGATCGCGAGAGGTTTGAAGGAGGCCTTCATCCAGCATCGGATTGACCGCTACTGGTGATGATGATGAATCTTCTAGCCTGGTGCAGTCGTGCGACCGTCCTACACAACGCCGCCTGTGCGCCGCATGTGGTTGGCTGTGTCATCAGCCCCATAGTGGGAGGGTGGGGAGTTGTAAAGGGCTGAAACCCTCCCCCTGGTGAAGCATCGGGCCCCCCTCCTGAATTAATATCGTCATCATCATTCCATTCCTTTGTATTGAAGTGTCCCAATGCGACCTCGTGTGTTTTGTTCTCATTCAGAAGTTATTCTCTACATACATGGACTCCACTTATACATATTAATGACTTAGTTTAACACGTAGACTTTCACGACCAATATCATCCATAAGAGTTTTTTTTGGGTTAGATCGCGTAAATATATAAATGCGTCGTTAAAACCTGCCACCACCCGACACAGCCAACTAGTAAGGGTTGTCACGCAAACAGAACGTGCCAATTCGTCACTAGTACAGCTCACCCGGTGTGTTGGAGAGCCAAGCCACAACATTTCCAAACGAGTACGACGTTTCGCCAGTAATTACTGGTGACGTAATATTTTTTTTTATCTCCGCAAGGAACTACTGGTGACGTAATTATTGGCGAAACGTCGTACTCAGTTTGTAAATGTTGTGGCTTGGCTCTCCAACACAGCCGGTGTGCTGTACTAGTGACGAATTGGCACGTTCTGTTTACGTGACAACCCTTACTAGTTGGCTTTGTCGGGTGGTGGCGGGTTTTAACGACACATTTATATATTTACGTGATCTAACCCAGAAACCTCTATTATGGATGTTTACGACTTGTCAGGGGCTTATAATTTGCATGAACTTATAGCAATATGGGAGTTAAGATGAGTTGCATAACTCTGCCTGAAGTACTTGTGAATTCAAACACGTTGTTGCGTTTGATTCCTTGCAGAGATAAAAAAAAAAGATTGTCATCGTCAAGTCAAAATATGTTCATAACCACTTAAAATGTGCCTGTGTGCATCTGCTTCATCGCCGTGCATAAGTATACAACTCACCCATAGGTGTGTGCCAGAATACCACTGCATAGTTTTACGCGGTTCTGTCAAGCTATCGCGTTGGACTGCTTGTTGTTGGGTATGATGTCCGACGTTTCGTTGCACGTGCCAGAAACTTTTGAATCAATGCAGATCCAACAGCAGAGGGCAAGCGACTGCATACATAACACCTTAGCCTTCAATTCATTTTCTGAAGGTCTCAGCACGTGGTTTGAAACATAGGACTTCAAGATACAACCCGAAAAACACATCAAAGAGCTGCCGTGTTTGAAATAGCTTGCCCTCTGCTGGTACATCGCCCTTCCAAACGACAGCAAAATTCACGGTAGAATTAGAGATGATTTCACGATACAACCCGAGTAGAATGCACGGCTAGACACAAGCAAAAATGTTGTTGCTCTGTCCGTTCAGCGTTTTCACATTTGTCAAAAGTGTGTTTAACGTTGACTGTGCAGCCCTCCAACCTCGCCCCCCCCCCCCCGTTTTTACAGGACTGCTGCTGCTGTGTGTGTCCATCAACCCACGCGCGCTTGCTTACTCATGCAAAGCTGCCTGCGTGCCCTATAAGGCGGCGGTGTTGACTGTGTACTGGTAGCGAGCAAAATAAAATTAATCCGTAAAAACAAAGTTTTTCACTATAAATCCTTTATATGCGTGGCATCGGTTTTATTTTATTATTCATTTCTGTTTTTCTTGAGTAAGAGTTTCATTTTTATCACATTGGTATTTTAAATTAAATATAAAAAAAAATTCCTAAAAAGTGGAAAATTTTGGAAATGTTTTTCCACGAAAATAAATTGTCACGCACAACGAGTCTGTGTGCAAAATGTCAGCTCGATTGGATCACGGGAAGTGGGTTAAAAAACGACCGAAATATTTGCACGGTCGTAAGCGCGCAAGCAAGCAAGCAAGTGAACTTAATATAAAGGATAAAAAAAAGCGTCTCTATCGACACCACCTTTTGATATCTTGAATGTTGCTTTTGAAAGGAAAAGTGATGATGTGTGCCAAGTCCTCATCATCACCATCCACTCTGGGTTCTACACGGGTGGGAGGTTAAATCATGGCTTGAAGCAGTCCTCACGCGTGAGAATACCCGTCGAAATTTCCCAAACCACTTTGGCGATGCGGATTTGAGATTAATCTCACGCTGGCAGAAGTCGGTCATTATCCTGGATCTGGACGCATTGGCGGTACTACACCAGTGCAGCAAAAACACACCGGTCCTCATAAAACCGTCTACAAACAAAATTTGAGCTGACGTTCGTCTTCCGACTGCTTCGACATCGCGGAAACTGATTTTGACTCGCACCACCCCGCAAGAATTTCTGACCGGGGTTGCGAATCGCGGGTAAATAACTAAACAATGCGTTAATTTGCCTTTTCTTTGTTATACCGCATACCGCCGGATATGCAAAACAATACACGGTTCACGTGCACGAGGAAGAGCAAGGATGACATGGATAGATAACATCAAAGCATGGACGAGGCTCACGCTGGAACAGGCAATGAGGAGGAGGAGCAGAAGACAGAAGTCAGTGGCGAAGGATAGCCCACGGTGCGGATAACCCTCGGATCGAAGTGGGCTGAACACAAGACTACTTCCGATGTACTGCCAATACGTTCATTTAAGCAGAAGATGAAATCAATCCGAGACACATGAAACAATGCCTCTGTTGACAAGACCGTTAACAAAAGTTGTGTTTTTCTTACATACCATTAGCCACACGGCCCTCGGGGAGCGTGTAATTTTAGCAGCGTTGTTTCGACACAAGCGAATTCCGGACTGGTTTTGACATTGGGCGTCTCCACAGCCGTCAGCCTTGCTTGCAAGGGCCACTTCGAAGAGAAATTCACGTGAATCGAGATAAGGATGCCAGAAATTAAACATAGTTGAGCCTGGGTAGTGCTTGGATGGGCGACTAGCGTGTGCAAACAGGTTGTCGCAGGGTTTGCGGGGCTATGTGGTGGGTAATGTTCGCGCGCTGCTCTTCGTAACCCGGTGACCTGAGTTCGATTCCCGCTCACGGCCAACACCGGTCACGATAATCTGAACCGGTCCTGGGCCTTTCCTAGGTCTACTCAGCCTCAAATGAATACCCGGCGCGGTGTGTAAACATCGCCACTGGGGAGACAAAGGCGGTCGGGCGTGGCGCTGGCCACCCACCCCCTCGTGTACCGTTCCGGCCTTTATAGGTGCTTGCTAACAGCACTTGCCCCTACAGTCTGTTAAGGCTATACGGGGGATCTTTTTGTGCGTGGAAAGTGGTAGTTTAGCGGTTAGCGTGCTAAACCTGACGATTATCCAAACCGGTCCTAGGCCTCCCCTAGGTCGACTCAGCCTCAAATGAGTACCTAATTCGGTGTGTAAACATCGCCACCGGGGCGACAATGCCAGCCGGGCGTGGTGTTGGCCACCCACCCCCTCATGTTTATTGCCGGCCTTCATAGGTGCTCGCGAACAGCACTTGTCCCGAAAGTCTGTTAATGCTATACGGGGGATCTTTGTCTAAGGGCTACATCGTGGGCAGCAGAGAAGACTAGCAGCAACGTGCATCGTTTTTTTACTGTACTGTACTCATTTGCTTAAAAATCTATGTTCCCCCACCCCACATCTCCAACCGGCGCTGATCAACGTGTGGTCAAATACCACTCACAGATTAGCACCTCCGATTAGCACGGTTGCCTGCATACGGTCCGAAGGAAGGTCAACACACACACCCATCACTGCCTGCGCGGAACGGTTAGGTGTTCACCAATCAGTGGGTGAGCAGAGCTATGTAGGGTACACATGTCGAGTGTCAATTGTGAACGTCTCACAGCCCCGGCAGCTGCTGCTGTGGCAGCGCTGGGCCGGCAGCTGCTCACGGTGGTGCAGGTCTCGTGCAAAGCTCCGCTCCACGAATTGCCTTTACTCACAGACTTTCTACGAGAAGAACAGCAGTAAACTAACCACCACCCTCCAAGATTATTATTATATTTACCATGGCGGGCGGGGGGGGGTCACCATGTAGCGACGTTAACCACCTATTTCTGCCACGAAAACTCATTTCTACCCCCCCTCACCCCTCTTTTATCCAAAAGTGGTCTCGTCCTTCCCAGCGTGACACTTAAACTTTTCTGTGCCTCATTTTCTTAGGGGTTTTTTTTCTCAGTTTATTGGGTTTCCCTCTTGGGTTCTTAGGGGGTTATCTCAGTTCATTGGAGGTTCTCTCTCAGGTCTTACAGATGCGAACCATTCGTGGGTTGACGTGCACGCCAAAGGGCTTTAAATTATAATTGATTTGGATTTGAAGCTTTCGTGGCTGCAGGAATCCATACTCTTTGGTTCTTTCGGTAAAGTCACGTGGGTAGAAATTAATAGATCACGACGTTTCGATCGCAACACAAGCCACCATCATCAGGTGAGACAATCACAGCAGGGAAAAACTGCTAAAAACTTTTTCAGCAGAATTTTCAGCAGTTTTCCTGCTGTGATTGTCTCACCTGATGATGGTCGCTTTTGTTGCGATCGAAACGTCGTGATCTATTATTTTCTACCCACGTGACTTTACCGAAAGAACCAAAGAGTATAATTGATTTGCTATTGTTTGTAAACTCGAATGTGCTGTGAACCACTGCACCGGCACTCGTGAAATGTAATGGGCAAGGGTTCGAAGCAGCTTTTAAAGCGCTTACCGAATGGCAGGTGTGTGTTCAAGCCGGCATCATCAAATGAGGTGACACCTACTTTCTGGGGTAGGAATCGACTAACTCTGGTGCAGCGTTTCTGAAACTCTTTTGGACCCGCGTGCCACTCGGCCGATGCAAACATTTCAGCGGACCCCCCCACACACCCACCCCTGATGACAAGCCAGTAATACAAACATAATGATTCATGATAATTGGTTCTTTACCCTTCTATCTGGCAACAAAACTGACACCTTTTTACAAGGAGTCATGTTTGCATAGACCGCAATACCTGCAGTCATAAATACAAACAAAAGACATAACTCTGATAATGTGCACTCTGATAATGTGCACATTATCAGAGTTATGTCTTTTGTTTGTATTTATGATTGCAGGTATTGCGGTCTATGCAAACATGACTCCTTGTAAAAAGGTGTCAGTTTTGTTGCCAGATAGAAGGGTAAAGAACCAATTATCATATTTTTACTGGCAAATGAGGTCCCCATAGTGTATAATGATTCATATTACCGCTTGTAACATTAAACATGTTGTTTTTAAAACGCAGCTACAAAGGTATTTTAGGCGGGGGGGGGGGCATTTAGATCTTAGGGTTATGGTAGTTTAATCAGAGTATTTTACCGAACTTGATTGTTCAATTAAATACCATTAGTAAAATATGAATTCGTGTACGAAACAGAAGGCGTACAAACATTGGCATTACTGTCCGGATCAGCCTGCATTTGCATCACAGCCCCGCGGAGCACCTGGAGGACCGTCACAGACCACCGCTGGAACTGGGGCCCACACTTTGAGAACCACGTGTAGTTCCGGTGATCGGGATTGTTTGGCCATACTTCACCACGGTGGTCCGTGTGGGTTGATGAAGGGGGGGGGGGGGAGAGAGAGACAAAGGCCGCTTGGGAAATCGCTCATCGCGGAATTTAAGGGCAGCAGTGCGCTAACCATAGCGCCACCACTCCACCCACGGTGGTTCAAATTGCGTGGTTCTATGGAGCTTTCTCGAGTGTCTCCGAACGGGCGCGACTAAGACGATCCTTTAAACTGACTGTTGGGGCAAGTGCTGTTAGCGAGCACCTATTAAGGCCGGAAAACGCGAGGGAGCGATGTGGAAAACACCACGCCCGGCCGCCTTGGTATCCCCAGTGATGTTTACACATCTGGCTGAGTCGACTTAGGGGTGGGTGGGGGTGCCAAGAACCGGTACATATATTCGCCACCGAAGTTGACCGCGAGCGGGAATCAAACTCGGCGCGCTAACAACTGCGCAGCCGCTCCCCCCCATCATCATCATCACAACAGCGATCGCACCCCGCACACCTCCTTGCACGCGCATTCCTCGGTGGCACGCGGCGCGTGAAGAGGAATGTGGACGACTCAGGCTCGCACCGGCTCGACACAATGAGATAGCCGCCACCACCAACCTCATCACCCCGCATCTCCCCCCCCTCCATCCCTCAACACGCGGTGTTTCACCGCTCTGCTCCCAATCTCAACCTCGCCTCCTGCTCCTCCCACCATCACCACCACCGCAGGTTCACCGCCTGACCACAACAACAGACGGCCTCCACCCCCCCCCCCCCACCACCACCACCCACGCCGCTCAGGAGTCGCGTGTGCTTCACAGCAGCCGGGGTCTCGCTGGCTGGCTCGATGCGGGCCGAGCAAGAGAGCAGATCGCGAAGCGAACAGGAATAACCGGAGGGGCCAGGCTGCTTGACGCGAGGAACGGCGAGGGGAGAGAGGCGCTCTCGTGTTCCCTGCATCTCCACTGGCGCCTCCTGCACCGCTGGTGCCGGGGTCTTCTCACCTGCGCCTCCCCGCAGCTCACCGCTCACCGCTGCGACTGCCAGTCTCCCTCTAGCTCTCTCTGCGTGCTGCCTCTGTGCATCGCTTAACCACTCTGCTCATCCCCTGCAGCTCCCTGTTCATCCCTGACCGTCCAGTTCCCCCCGCAACCACCCCCCACCCCTGCCCCTCACCGTGCCTCCGTCAATCTCCTAGCGGACCTTCTGCTCAACCCCCCCCCCCCCTCTGCTTCAAGACACGGAGGCGGGAGCCTCCTCTGCAGGGCGCCGGGGCATGAAGGACACGAGCTGATGGGCCCCAGAGTGGCCGTGTGGAGCAGTAACCACCCGCTGCTGCTGCTGCTGCCGCCGCTGCTGCTGCTGCTGTTGCTGCTCCGCCAGAGGATGTGTTGTCTGTGCGTCTCCGTTGTGCCACTGGGAGCCATCGCCTCCACCGCGCTGTCAGGAGGATCTCTCTGTCCGCGACCCCCCTGGTGCTGGGATTCGGTGAGAGACCCCCAAATCTTCCGCGTCCTCCTCACCGCCCGCCAATCGTTGCGTTCCCCTCCAAGGGGGTCCTGCACGGCCGTGCGTCGAGTTCTAATGGGGACGTGTGTCCGTGTGCGTCTCTCTCTCTGTGTGTCTTGTATTTGTGCTCAGGAGCTCAACTGCACTGCGCGACCAGGTGAGGCCAGGTGCGACCCCCGTGTGTGTGTGTGTGCGGGCTTTCGATGCGTGTGAAGCAAACGCGGTGATGTGATGTGATGCGGTGCGGTGTGGAGTTATATGGTGAGGCGCGTGGGATGGTTCACTTTGGTGTGGTGAGGTAAGAGTGGCGCGCGTGTGGGGTGGCCTTGAAGCGGCGCGTTTACGTGGTGTGGATGACTGCACGCTGTGCTGTGGCACGGGGCGATGTGGTGTGGTGTGGCACTGCACGCTGTGGCATGGCACGGGACGGTGTGGTGTGTGGCGTGTGGCGTGTCCTCCAGGAGCCTGCGACTCACCTTTACCTGCGTGGCGAGCTCCCGCCTCCCCCCGGGACCTCCTCGTCTCCTCCTCGTTCCACGAGGGCCGCCTCCTCCTCAACATCAGCTGGGCCGTGAGCCCCGACGGTAGGGTTGACACCTCCTGAGGCTCAACAAACTGGGACATGTCGCGGGAAGAATATAGAACTGCACTGGGTACTCAATCACGATGCCCAATGAAGGGATAGTTGCTCGTGAATTCGTGGGCTTGAGTGGCGTAAACTCCCGTTATGATGACTACTACTTCTACTTACGCAGTTGAAAACAAAAAAAACATGACTCGTAATGTCCCCGGGAAGACTTTAAAGAGATGCCGCGGCAGGGTTGCCACCTCCTTGTGGTGAGGCGTCGTCACCGGCCCAGGGGCTGGTGGATCACGGGGAGATTTGACGAGTCTGTCGAGAAATCACACCCGTGGGCTGTGAGATGTCAGGGCAACCAAAGCAAATGAGTGGGTCTTGATTTTTTGAAGCTTTCGTGACTGCAGGAATCCATACTCTTTGGTTCTTTCGGTAAAGTCACGTAGGTATAAAATAAATCACGACGTTTCGGGCGCAACACAAGCGTCCGTCGTCAGGTGGAAAAGCATGGTCTGCTGCTGAAGCAGATTGCGGCAGACTGCGAGCAGTCGCTTGTGTTGCCCCCGAACCGTTATTTATCTTATATCTACTTGACTTTACCGAAAGAACCAAAGAGTAAGTGAGTGGGTCTCGTGTGGACCACTTTGAGCGTTACCACCTCCCTCAAACACTGCGAGGTGGGCTTTTCTCCCCAGGGGATTGCTCAGATGGCTTTGCCGCTGTGGCGTTCGGCACGATGGTTAAAGCCACTTAGTTGAGATTGTGATTGATGGTGGTCAGGTCGTTGATGAAAGAGTGGCGAATGGATCATTGGTGGGATTTACCTGGTAAGATAAAACAAAAAATAGTGTGGTTTTATTTGTATCAAAATTTGTAACGGGTTGTTTACCTTTCCTTGGTAAGATTAAACATGTAGTGTGGTTTTATTTGTATAAAATTTGTAACGGGTTGTTTACCTTTCCTTGGTAAGATTAAACATATAGTGTGGTTTTATTTGTATCAAAATTTGTAACGGGTTGTTTACCTTTCCTTGGTAAGATTAAACATGTAGTTTGGTTTTATTTGTATAAAATTTGTAACGGGTTGTTTACCTTTCCTGGTAAGATTAAACATGTAGTTTGGTTTTATTTGTATCAAAATTTGTAACGGGTTGTTTACCTTTCCTTGGTAAGATTAAACATGTAGTTTGGTTTTATTTGTATCACTTTTGTAACGATTTGTTTACTTTCCTACACTTTACACTCGTGTCGTGTTTTTGTTCTGCTTGTTGTTGTCACGTTCTGACCCGCCCCTACTGGACATCTGTGAACAAGAGTTGTATAGCTCTCCGGATTCCTCCTGCAGTATACATAAATACAGATCATCGATGTTGTATTTTTGTGTTTTACATTGGTTTACTACGTGAAATTCGCATAAATAAACGTACAAATAGACAAAAATACATGTCCTGTAAACGGTTACTGCACTTACTGTACTACCACTCTGCATCACGGGGTGATGTGTGTGGTGCAGTGTTTTCATTGTTTAAGTTGTATGTAGTGTATAATGTAGCGTATACAATATTTAACACTGAATTCAAGCCTAGAGCTACTCGCTTTGTCACGCACGCGGTGCCGACAGACGGACTCGTTACGGCCTTTGGAACGGTTTTGCCGGATCGGCCCGGGACTGCCGGATCATGTTGAAAGCAGCTGGATAATCGACGATCAACTCTGCAGCATTATAATTATGAGTACCTCGGTGACTCCCAAGTGAAGCCACTTTCTCGCCCACGGAATTGTCCAAAACATCCCGATGTAGCAACACCCTGCTGACAATGAGTCTTGGGACTCGGTTTCTCCTAGGTAAATGGATGACAGATGAAATAACTTCTAGATTTGAAGTTTTCGTGACTGCAAGGATTCATACTCTTTGTTTTTTTTCGGTAAAGTCACGTAGGTAAATACGTTTAATAAATGAAATCACTTAAGCAGTGTTCTTTCACTAAGTTGTCCCCATCTGAAGGACGCTTGTGTTGCGCCCGAAACGTCGTGATTTAATTTATTTTAATTTTTTACCTACGTGACTTTACCGAAAAACCAAAGAGTTGAAATAACTTCAGACCCTAGGCCCTGTCCATGTCTTGGCAGACATCCCACGGACAATAGAATGTTGTTCTTCTGATCACAACAGCTGACGGAGATGAGATAAAGATAGTCTGGCTGAAGTGGTAGAACTGGATTCTTTGTGGTGGTGGTGGTGATAATGATGCTGACAATGACAATGATGTTGACAAATATAATGATGAAGATGATGATGATGGTGGCAGATTGATGATGATAAAGATTATGATGGAGGCTGATGATGATCATGACCAGTATAATCATGGCAAGGATGATGAGTGAGATGACAATACTAATTATCGTCATGAATACTGTATTTTGATTACATTAATTATGACAGTGATGGTGAAAATGATGGTAATGATAATGGTTAAAATCATAGTTACTGACATGACTGTATTATGCTGACTGATGACAATAACCCTACAATGATGCTGTCGATGAATATTGTCGTGACAACGTTGACGATGACAATGATGACGATATGACCATAATGATTATGATGGACCGTGATGATGATGATGTTGTTGTTGTTGGTGTCGTTGAAGCGAGCACCCTCGTGCTGCAGGGCTGGCGCGTGGAGCTGGTGTTCACCGACTTGCACAGGGAGTGCACCCTGCTGCTGCTGCGCCACCCCGTGCCCACCCCGCGCCACCCCCGGGGCCACAAGGTGAGTAGCTGTGCGGAGGAGCTGTAGCTGAGGGGACACGGGGAGGCTGAGTGTAGCTGTGTGGAGGAGCTGTAGCTGACACGGGGAGGCTGAGTGTAGCTGTGTGGAGGAGCTGTAGCTGAGGGGACACGGGGAGGCTGAGTGTAGCTGTGTGGAGGAGCTGTAGCTGACACGGGGAGGCTGAGTGTAGCTGTGTGGAGGAGCTGTAGCTGAGGGAACACGGGGAGGCTGAGTGTAGCTGTGTGGAGGAGCTGTAGCTGAGAGGACACGGGGAGGCTGAGTGTAGCTGTGTGGAGGAGCTGTAGCCCAGGGGACACGGGGAGGCTGAGTGTAGCTGTGTGGATGAGCTGTAGCTGACACGGTGAGGCTGAGTGTAGCTGTGTGGAGGAGCTGTAGCTGAGGGGACACGGGGAGGCTGAGTGTAGCTGTGTGGAAGAGCTGTAGCTGAGAGGACACGGGGAGGCTGAGTGTAGCTGTGTGGAGGAGCTGTAGCTGAGGGGACACGGGGAGGCTGAGTGTAGCTGTGCGGAGGGGCTGTAGCTGAGGGGACAGGATACGGGAGCTCAGCACCAATAGCAGTTTGAATGTCTCTCACACTTCTTACCAGTGGCAGATCTTAGTTGAGGATTGGATACTCAAACTGGAGCTATTGAGAGTGGACGTTTTCCCTGATGGGGAGGACGTCTGTTTTGGTAACAGCTACCTGGTGGAAGTTTGAACCAATCCACGACGATGTGAGAGTGGATGGTGAGGCTGGGTTCATGGAGGATGCTCTTGAAGGGTGACGCTACTGTCCAGTTAGAGGCAGTCGCCCTCCAGCAACAACGGAGGGTAGAGGAGCGACACTTACAACAACGAGCGGAGTGCCGGGTGGCTAAAATGCAGCACGTTGGCACAGTAGGGGACACAGCTGGTGCATCTGCCAGTCAGTCAACCCATGGCACCCGGGTCTGTCCTGTTACCTCCTGTCAGTGAGCCTTCGACACTTTACATGCTCTTAAAGTGCACCTGGCCTGGCACAGGCACTGTGGTGACGTCACCGTTACTTGGTGGTGAATGGCAGGTATTGTTATGGCGTCAGTGGCGATGCAGAGCCCGGTGTCATCAGCACAGAGAGTCACGGTCAATGTTTAAACTGGAGATGGTTTTGCCGAGCGGGAGGAGATCTCCTGGGAAGCGCAGCAGGCCCCTCGATGCAGCCTCTGGGGTCTCCACGGCACAGGGTCTCGTGAGGAGTTACACGGCCTTCGCACGGAGACATCGAAATAGCGGTGTGAGAGGCGAGAGTGCCACTGGGAGAGATTTAAGGGATGCCAACGTAGCCACGAAGGTGTGCTTGGAGAGGATGGAGTGAGTGGCGTCTGGTGTCACGAGCAGCGGAGAGCTGGGAGTGAGAGGAGCGGAGAAAGGTGGTCGATGATCTCGTGTAGGAAAGTGGCGTCAGTGGAATGGCCTTGTGACTGGCGTCACGAGAGCATGGAGATCTTGACACTATAAATGCCCACATTCAAGATCAATGCTACATCTCTCCCTTGAGTTTCATCAGCAGCAGCAGCCGTAGACAATCCACTGCGGGTTGAAGTCCTCCCCAAGCCGCCACTACCCCTCACGATGCTGCAATGTAATAATAATCTACCTAGCGCTTTGCACATGAACCAAAATCATCGCTCCATCTCCTCAGTGGATGCGCTCTCAGACTTGCTCTATCCCTTGGCTCACTTTGGTTTTTGCCCTTAAATCTCAAATCATCCTCAGAAATCCCTTGGGCGATCTCGTCCTATATTTCTTCAGATCAACGTGGACTCAACTCCTGGAGACTGCGTTGATAACAAGTTTCTCCATCAGTGTCTTTGAAGAAGGGCCATTGCCCGAGACGTGAGCAATTATATTTGTTTATTTATAAATTATTTATAGGGCCACGGTGTTGTTGACGAATGTTTTGAGTTTTAGTTACGTGTGCTTGTGTGCCATTGCCAACGCACTGTCACCAAATAATATTGTTTAAGCCTTTAAACGCCACAGCGTTCTTCGTAACTAGTTTATTTTGGGTTAGATCATTGTATAGGTATAATGCCAATGTTCAGCTGTACCCTTCGCTACCCGACAGAGCCGTTGAGAGACACGCGTTTAGAGTATTTGGCTGTTGTTATAAATGTCCACATTATAAGCCAATTCGTTGAGCTATCATTTGGGCCAGGTCGCTTCTGAAAAAGAACTGTAATAGCTCAGAGGGCCTTACCTGGTAAAATAAAAATTGTTTATTTTTAGTTCAGAGACAATTAAATCAAGTTGTTACACATCACGAGCACATGTCCCAATTGATTTGATGTTTCATCAAAAAGCAGAGGAGGAGGTAGGAATGTTGAAAAGCAAGTAAAATGTTGACAATTGTTTTCTCTGGAGATTGTATCGAGCATCACGACAGCAGCCCAACTCTCGCGTGAGCCACAGCTTGTGTTGTCTCAGTGTCACAAACGCCGCCTGCGTGTGTGAAACCGGCTCACGAAAATACTAAAAATATTGTCTCTTATCGTGTCTCCTGTTCTCGCGGTTGTGCAAAGCAGTCCAACAACTGGGGTGATAATCTGATAGGCGAATTATTCACCCCTCTGCTTTACACAACATTCCCGACGACTTCCTCTCTTTACAAAAAGCGTCCACGTAGAAAGCGATACGCAGAGTTATGCTGCTCCCAATCCACTCGCCCTGCTTGAGTGGCACGTGGCCACCACATTGCGTGTGCGACACTGTCAGCCTTGCCTAGACCACCAACTCAAGAGCAAAATCACCACGCAGAGCTGTGCTACTCGCACACGTCAGGAAGACATTGCTCCCAACCACTTGCCCCACATGCATAGCACGTGACCCTATGCATTGCGTGTACCTCCGATGACCACTGTTGTGTATGTACGTTGCGAAAGAAGTTCAACATGATACATACATAGACCACCATCTCCAAAGAGCGCTGAATGTGGATTGTTTGGGCCGTGATATTGTTTGGACCACCAACTTTCAAGAAGGGTCGAATATCTGGTCGCTCCGTCGGGCAGCAGAGAAGCGATCACACTCCGCACATCTTTATTCATGTTCTTGGTTCTTTCGGTAAAGTCACGTAGAAGGGAAATAATAAAATAATACAAATAAAACAATTAAATTCTCACGACGTTTCGATTGCAACACAAGCAATCATCATCAGGTGTGAAACCCACCATCATCAGGTGTGAAACCTACCTGATGATCATTGCCCAGAATATGAATCCTTGCAGTCACGAAAGCTTTAAATCAAAAATCTTTATTCCTGTTCAGTTTCAGCCTCCACACTACGTTCTCCTTGTTTCGATGGATTTTCTCACCATTCACAGACAGCGTCGGATCTAGAAAATAAATGCGCGCACGCGTTCACGCACTCGGCGACCGAGCGGTGGCATGTCGGCATTGCGCAGGTCACCCCTCCCGTCCTTATCCCCACAGCAAAGAGATGGAGGGCGCTTGCCTGCGCGACCGCGTCACTGGGCACGCGCGAGCGCTGTGGCCTAAATGGAATAGTGCCCGACCCCGTCTGGGGCCCCACGCGGATCATCGTCAGACTCTCGTAGACGATCATTCTCCAATCATATGGCATCAGTAACCGATGCCGGCAGTTATCTTATTCAGACGGTGCCCAGCCGCTGTATTGATGAGGTCATTAATACAGTCTAGACAGTTGTGCAATGGGCAGGGAAATAGTTGACGTTTTGTGAGACAGTCGGTAAGAAAACTTGGTGCGGAAAATGCTGCTGATTTTATCAGGCAAGAGCGGTTGCGCTGGATGGGACCACGCGTATGCAGGATGGGGGAGGGCCGATTGTCGAGAGGGGCATTGGAGTGGTCTCCAGGAGTCTTATGTGGCAGATCTCTGGGTCTGTGTGTAAATGTATGGGTGTCTGTGTGAGTCCGTGGGTCTCTGTGAGCCTGTGGGGCTTTGTGTGAGTCTGTGGGTCTCTGTATGAGTCTGTGGGTCTCTGTGTGAACCTGGCAGTCTCTGTGTCAGCTTGTGGGTCTCTGTGTGAGCCTATGGGTCTCTGTGAGCCTAAGGGTCACTGTGTGGGTCTAAGACCAAATGGTGAGATATTGTCAGGGCAGACCACGGAGGTCACCGCGTGTCGACTGCACAGCAGCTGCAGAACCTGGCCTGCGGGTAAAACGCCTCGGCAAGGAGGTGTCGTGGAGGTGGCATCAATGGCTTTTGGCCATGGTCCCATCTCGATCTTTGTGGAAAGAATATCGTAGAATCTGCAACAGTCTCACAGACCACTTCGCATGGAGCCGCAGACCAATATTGGTCCATGACCCACAAGTTTGGAAACACTACTGTAGTCTAAACGACTTCTGCAACGTGTCTGCCGCACGGCCCTGTTCACTTGGAATGCGATTTGTGTATTGTTGCCATCGCCTGTTCTTCTCGTGCCGGTGTCAACATGAAACACGGCATTTGTTTTTGAAGCATGACATTTGTTTTCTGGAATATTAACCGATATGAATGTATCGCTGCCCCTGGGTGGATCCTGCTTCTCCTGGGTTCACGTCTTTGTCACTGGTTGCTCTCGGACACAAAGCACAGATGAACCCCTGCATTAGAGGAGGCTTTGTGAATTCAACTCCAGAATTTAAACATTTACTAGAGCACTGGTGCCTGTGGCCAAATCAACTGGAGCGCACGCAATTTCGTCCGATCTCGGAAGCTAAGCAAAATTGTAAGGCTGGATACGCCTTGCATGGGCGACCGTCACCATGCATAAAACACGTGTCGTATACATTGTCTGCAGTAGAGGGCAGTGCAGGAAAGTTCGTGGCCATCCCGCACTCCTCCTCCTACCTTCAATTCACACTGACCGGTGTGGTGAAGTATGGCAGGAGATATATCCCTGAAGGTGTGTTGGTGGAGCCCCTCGTCCAGCAGTGGGTTGACAAAAAAAACTGTGCACGGCACTCGGTCGCTGGAGCCCCACTATGCCACGGCGTCTCGCTAATTGCATCACCCCACTCCCTTGGTGTGTTCCTGTGAGCAAATACAAGGTGACAGCTGAACAAGAATGGTACTCTCTTGATTTGAAGTTTTCGTGACTGCAGGAATCCATACTCTTTGGTTCTTTCGGTAAATTCACGTAGGTAGAAAAGTAAATAATAAATCACGACGTTTCACTCGCAACACAAGCAATCATCATCAGGTGAAAAAATACAGCAGTAGAACTGCTGAACAGGAAAGAGCTGCTGCAACAAGAGGTTATATAGAGGTTTGAGGTGGGTGTCACCCAAGGGTAAGTCGGCGGGGTCAGAGATGGAAAGGCGTCCCGCACGCACAGCAGCGGCGTTAAAGGGAGAGATTGGCATGTTCGTGTACACGAGTTTAATGGGAAATTATCCCCATCGTCGCACACGAGCACCGTCGCCGTAGTGGCTCGTGCCACTACTGGCCGAAGGGCTTCCCTCAAAGGGCAGACGAATGACGCTCACAACAATGAGTGGAGCGCCAGATGGCTAAGATGCAGAGTTAGCACTGTGAGGAGCATAGTTGGTGCATTTGCCGGTCATCTCAGTCAACCCATGCCACATGGGTCTGTCCCATGACTCCAGCCAGCGGGTCTTCAATACTTCACGTGGCGATGTCACCGCTGCTTATTGTTGACCGGCGGCGGTTGTTGTTGTTGTTGTTGTGCCGCAGTGGCGAGTGCAGGCGTGCGCGTGCGTGTCGCCCGGCGAGGCGGTGCTCGTGAACGTGTACAGCCTCCCGGGGGGCAGCGAAGCGGCGTCCGTGTTCTACACTGCTCCCGGTACCGCCCGCACGCTGCTACGCTGTGCACAGCCTCGCCGCGGTGACCACTGGCTGTGCGGGTGCACATCACGTGCCACCCGCTCTTGACACGCGGCTCAGAAATGCACGAACAAAATTGGGATTTTTTTTTAAAGAAGCGCGGGGATACGAATGCTTGCCTGGGATTGCATTGCGAATGCGTTGATTGTAGAACGCACGTGGGATGACATCAGTCACACTGTTAAAACAAGTGAGTGGGATTGAGCAGGACACGGCACAGCTAGAAGGGACGATAGTCGATGGCCAACACTAATTATGGAGTTGCAGAAAAAGAATGGAAGTCATTCGAAAGGCGTTGGAGCGATGAAATCAGCTCATGTCGTGCGCAGGTGCTGGGTCGACCACGAGAGATGGCGACAGAATGGGAAAGACTTTACCCAGCAGTGGATAGATCGTGGCTGATGATGACGATGATGATGTGGTTCAGGGGCGGTTTCTTCATTAGGGCGATTGGGCGACGCACCACCAAAGTGTGAAAGGGACTTTTTCAATCACATTCAAAATCTCATTCAACCACAGAGTCACGCTAGCCGTTACTGTGCCTCTGGATATAGTCCAATCAGCGTCATGTCACGTTCTGTGGAGTACCGCCTTTTTTTGGGCGATTTCACTCCGGCTGAGAATCGCCCAGATTGTTCCCATAGACGTACATTCAAAGATGTTTTTTATCGAACGGCGGGCGCTCCAATGCATTCTCTATGGCTTCCGGCAGGGCTCGCACTAACGTGCTTACGTCATCATACGTAAGCACGTTTCATCCAACAAAATTATTTGTCGCCACCTAGTGGAATCTTTAATAAAAAAAACTGAGTGGATTGTAATAATAGTGAGTATAGAAACAAACAAGGAGATGTATTGTAAGAGTCACTTTATTTTTCATTAATATTAAAGTAGTGAAGTTGCCTTTACATGCTAAAGCTGTTAATTTATCCATTGCATGGGTGGACCTTATCCTTATCAATCAACCAGACATTTGCCCCCCCCCCCTGAGAGATTTAGCAGGAGCCGCCACTGATGTGGTTGTACACAAGCTAACCGCACGCCGCTGCCCCGCCCCTTGCCGCAGGTTGCCATGAAGAGGAGGTAGCCAGGGGCGCCACGTGGAGCTGCCACGGTGAGCTCCCTCCCGCCCGCCTGCCCCCCGTGCCCGCTGATCCACAATGGCACAGACTCACAACGGGTACTGGCACGCCCACTCTCCGAGCTAGGGCTGCCGCGATATACTTCGTCATGGTACGATCTGGTACCACCGTGGCTCAAGGTGGTTGGCTCCATAGCCGAGCTATCAGCTTTTGCGCGACCTCATCCGCTTTCGGAATAACGACTCCTAACCGCCAGCTGGTACGTGGACTTCACGACTCACAGAGACGTCCTCTGCCCCCCCCCCCCCCATCACTCTCGCCCCTGCCAGAAGACCTCCCCACCCCACTCGTTTCTCGAAACCAGGGGTCGGCTCTGGAGCCGCATGCGGTGGCTCTTTAAGGCCTGCAGTACTGCTCTTGAAATTCGAAAAAAAATGGGTTTGTTATTTTGGTTGCCAACCCCTGACTATGGAAGTCCAGTTCACCATGGAAGTCCAGTTTACTATGGGCAGGGATCGGCAAACCTGCAGCTCCGGAGCCACATGTGGCTCATTAAGGACTGTTTCGTGACGTTATTTTTAGGGACTGTCTTGTATTCACGTGCATTGTGGCTCTTGAAATATATATATATTTTTTAACCAAATTTCAAGCAAAAACGGCTCTCCTCGTTGTGTTGGTTGTCGACCCTCTGCTATAGATACACCAGCTCCTAAATTGCCGATCCATTCCCCACTCCCCGTGCTCCCCGTGCTCCCCCCCCAGGTGAGACGGAGCTGCAGGTGGGAGTCCTCCCCGTGGGGGACCAGGGGCTGAACGTGAGCTTCGCACGTGGGCCTCGCCCGATGGGAGTGGTGGCGCCACGGCGAGGGCGCTGGGTGGTGCGCGCGTGCCAGCGGAGTGCCACGGGGGGCGCCTGCTCCTGGGAGCTGGAGCAGCTCAGCGTGGAGGAGGGGGAGGAGGGGGAGGAGGGGGGTGCCGTGCTCACACAAGTGCCCAGGCTGCCCTGCGTGTGTGTGCAGGTTCGTGTGTGTGGGAAGGATAATTGACAGTGGGGTGAGCGGTGGTTTCGTGGTTCGCGTGCTGGGCTACGAACCCGGCAACCCGAGTTCGATTCCCGCACACGGCCAACATCGGTGACGATTATCTGAACCGGTCCTGGGCCTCCCCTAGGTCGACTCAGCCTCAAATAAGTACCTGGTGAGATATGTAAACATTACCACTGGGGAGATAAAGGCGGCCAGCGTGGTGCTGGCCACCCACCCCCTCGTCTGTTGTCCCGGCCTTCGTAGGTGCTTGCTAACAGTACACGCCCCAACAGTCTATTAAGGCTATACCGGGGATCTTTGTGTGTGTGTGTGGACCTTCATAGGTGATACTTGCTCTCAGTACTTACCCCAACATTCTGTTAAGACTTAACAGGGGATGAATACCTGATGCATGTGTAAACATTAGCACTGGGGAGACGGCGGTGGCCAGGCATGTGTTGCTGGCCACCCACCCCCTGGAGTACCATGTTAGCCAACCTTCATAAATGCCGGTTACGTGCACTTGCCCCAACTTTCTGTCAGAATCAACACGCATTCATATTATTTGGCTTATGTAAATTTTCACGTGATAAGCCACTTTGTTGAGCTATCATTTGTGGCTAGCTCGCTTTGGAAAAAGAGTTAAATAGCTCAGTGGGCCTTACCTGTTAAAATAAAAAAGTTTAGTTTTAGTTTGATTAGCACCGCGGTTCCTCTGCTGGTCTGTAATTGTTAATTCCTCGGATCTCATGTTTTTCGCTGCCTCCTCCCCCCCACCTCACTCCTCTACCCCCCAGGTGTTCTTACTGGCACACGCCCAGGAGCGAGTGCAGGTGTGCCCCTTCATGGACAGTGAGCGCCGCATCACAGCGCACCTCACCCACTCACCCACCAACGTGCGCAGCTACCCACCCATCTATTCACTCACTAACCCACACCCCAACCCTCCTATCCACCTACTTCAGCTACCTATCCATACACTCAACTACTCACTCACCCATGCATTCACTTACCTGAACACTTAGTAACTCAGCCACTCACCCACTCAATAACCTACTGACCATACAATCGATCACCCCCTGACCCATCCACCTTGTCACACCCCCACCCATGCACTCACACTCCCGTTCACTCACGAACCCACCTCACTTACCCACCTCACTTACCCACTAACAACTTTGTCCTCCCAGACACCCTCTCACCTGTGGAACATTAAATCGATCATCCACTCAATCACTAATCCATCCATTCACTACACTCATTCACCCACCCGCCCATCCATTCACCCAGCCACCCACTCATCCATCCACCCAATCATCCATTCAACCATCAACTAGTCCATTGACCCAACCACTAATGCATTTAACCATCCACGAATCCATTAATTTACCCACTGATCCATTCACCCACCCACTGATCCATTCACCCATGAACTAATCCATTCAACAACCCACTACTCGGTTCACGCATATACGAATCCATTCACCCACTAATCCATTCACCCATGAACTAATCCGTTCACCCGCCCACTTGTCTGAGCGAGTGTCGTCTCCCTGCTGACCCTCGCTCAGCCGCCCTGCAGCTGCGGGTGTGGCTGTCGGGGCCAGAGGGGGGCGCGCTGCACGCGCGCGTGGCCGTGGAGCCGGGCGGCTGCGCGCTGCTCGTGCTCGCGTCGCTCTACGCGCGCGGCACGCAGGAGGAGGGCAACGCGCGCACGGCGCTCGCCGACACACTGGAGCTCAGCGTCGAGGTGCACGCACCGACTCACTCGTACAGCGGCTCACTCTTACAGCGGCTCACTTGTTCAGTGGCTCACTCGTACACAGGCTGGCTCATACACTAACTCACTTACTCATACACTCACTCACTCATACTCCGGCTCGCTAATGCACTCACTCACTTATACATTCACGCGTACACTCGTTTACACACTCATTCGTTTACACACTGACTTCTACACTCACTCACTCATAGCCTCGCTCACTTGTACACCGACTCACTCGTACAGCGGCTCACTCTTACAGCGGCTCACTTGTTCAGTGACTCACTCATACACAGGCTGGTTCGTACACCCGCTCATTCGTACACTCACTCACTCATACACTCACTCACTCATACTCCGGCTCGCTCGTACAGCGGCTCAATTGTACAGCTGCTCACTCATACACCCGCTCACTCGTGCACTCACTCACTTATACATTCACGTGTACACTCACTCGTTTACACACTCACTCACTCATACACCCGCTCACTCGTGCACTCACTCACTTATACATTCACGTGTACACTCGTTTACACACTCACTCGTTTACACACTCACTCACTCATAGCCTCGCTCACTTGTACACCGACTCACTCGTACACTGGCTCACTCACTCACACACTCGTTCACTCTTACACTCACTCACTCATACAAAGATAAAGATCCCCCGTATAGCCTTAATAGACTGTAGGGGCAAGTGCTGTTAGCGAGCACCTATGAAGGCCAGAACGGTACACGAGGGGGTGGGTGGCCAGCACCACGCCCGACCGCCTTTGTCTCCCTAGTGGCTATGTTTACACACCACACCAGGTACTCATTTGAGGCTGAGTCGACCTAGGGGAGGCCCGGGACGGGTTCAGATAATCGTCACTGGTGTTGGCCGTGAGCGGGAATCGAACTCGGGTCGCCGGGTTCATAGCGCAGCGCGCTAACCGCTACACTATCGCTCCCCGTAACTCATACACACACTCACTCACACACTCGCTCACTGATACACTCGCTCACTCTTACACTCACTCACTCACACACTCACTCACACACCCACTCATACACTCACTCACACACTCGCTCACTGATAAACACACTCATACACTCACTCACACACTCGCTCACTGATACACCCGCTCACTCTTACACTCACTCAGTTATACACTGGCTCATATGCTCGCTCATCTTTTACATTCACTTACACTCACTAAATTAATTGATCATTCATTCACTCACTCATTGACCTACCTACCCACTTCCTCACTCACTCATTTACTTACTTGCTCATTCACGAACTCACTCACCCGCTCACTCACACACTCAATTACCCTGTATGACCCAGTGTCACCCTGTCTGCCAGAGTTTCCCCGTGACCTTTGAGCTGACGCAGCCCATGATCGACGCTCTGCACCACGGGGCCGTGTGCGTGCAGGTAACACACCTGCACGCGCATTAATTTGCGTGTGCGTGGATAAGTGGGGAGCGGTAGTATAGTGGTTAGCGCGGTGCCCTATGAAGGTCGAATTAGCCCCAACATCACCACTGAAGAGACCGAGGCGGCTGAACGTGGTGTTGGCCATCTACTCCCTCGTGTGCCGTGCCGGCCTTCATAGGTGCTCGCTAACAGCACTTGCCCTAACAGTTTGTTAAGGCTATATGGGGGATCTTTGTCTTTGTGCATAGAGAAGTGGGCGGTGGTAGTGTAGTGGTTAAGTGTACTTCTCTGCTAACCTGGCCACCCGAGTTTGATTCCCACTCACAACCAGTAACGTTGCCGATTATTTGAACTGGTCATGGGCCTCCCCTAAGGCGACTCGGCCTTAAATTAGTTCCTGGTGCAGGGTTCGAAATCAACACCGAGATGCTAGCTAACAGCACTTGCCTCAACAGTCTGTTAGGCTATATGGGGGATCTTTGTGCGTGCAGAAACATGAGCCATTGTGGAATCTCGTAGGCTATCATGAGCGAGCAAGGGCCATCATCAATAATCACAGATCACCATCAATATCCATAGCCATCAATTGACTATTAGGGCCAATCTCAAACCATTGTGACCCATCACACACCATCATGAACTAGTACAGGGGCCGGCAACCTGCGGCTCCGGAGCCGCATGCGGTGGCTCTTTGACTGACCCCTTGCAGCTCTGTGGCTGCCACATTGCGGGCAGCCATTTTTTTAAAAAACTGAATTGAGATAATTCAGTTCTTTACGCTCGAAAACGTGGCACAGGCGGTCTCCCCTCGCTTTTATGACGTTGAAATGCATTCCTGGAGACCCCGTCGTAAATCGGACCCCGCTCCCATAGATGTGTAATGAGTTTCGCGAGGTCAGACCGCGTGCAACCACTCCACTCCAGATCCCACCAGGAAGCGCCCCGCCTCATCTGGTGACGTCATTGTTCTCCTCCTGGGCGTTCCCTCTATCACGCCCCGCCTTCTCCCTCACGCCCCGCCTTCTCTTTCTTTTCCTTGGTGACGTCATCTAAACAGTAACCTGGGATCACGTGGTTATTTCTCCCCCGGATCGCGTGAGTATTAGCACTGCAGATGCAATATCAGCGTCTTGGTGACAACAAAATGTACAACAGACATGCCGCATTGGTAAAGTATAACACAGGGGAAAAAACACCTAAATAGACGCAGTTGATTCGATCACCTATTTTGTTTATTTAAGTCAGAATGTGTGGCGTCATCTGCTGTGTACCTGCTGCTATTGTGTTAAGTGTACAAGTGGCTCTTTCTGCGTGAAATGCAGCTCTCGAACTATTTTGTTGCCGACCCCTGAACTAGTACGACCCATCTCTATCCATCGTGGGTTTTCACGAGCCATCACGGCCCATCATGGCCCATCGGTGACCGCTCGTGTGTGTGTGGCTTAGGTGTGGAGCACCAGCGAGTACCGGGTGCTGAGCCACACGGACTGCATCTCCACGCCTGCAGGTGCCGGAGTGCGCAGCGGCAACCTCACCGCACGCCGTGCCACAGACTCGCAATGAACACCTTCACGGAACAGAGGACAAAACCTGCATCACAAATATGGCCGGGAAGGGGCAAGTGGTGTGGCGGGAAGAGCAAACTTAGCACTGGTTCTACCCCGAGCCAAAAACCTCGTCATCCAGAGACTAGCACGAGCTGTACCCCTGGCTCAAAACCAACTTGCCCGCCAGATGCGAGTCTTTAGACCAGGGGTGGGGAACGTCCGGCCCGCGGGCCGTATAAGGCCCCGAGAAATCCTTTGGTGTGTCCCTGTCAAGGCAACCGCAGGCGGGACTCGAAATTCAATAAATCTAGGAGCAAACCTGGAAAAGCAGTTGCGAGTAGCAACATCATCAATACCAGCTAACATCACACGCCTCGCCAAAGAGAAGCAGTTCCAGCCATCACATTAGGGGGCGATTTAATTAAATGTTTGACCAAATATAACGGGCTAATTTTTAAGGTGATAATTTAGTATGGCCCGCGAATGATTTTATAAATATCCAAATGTCCCTTGGCAGCAACAAGGTTCCCCACCGTTGCTTTCGACCTAACCCAAACCAACTCGAGCCCCTCACGCGCGCAGCCCAGAGGTCGCAACCGGGTACCCGATACCCGTACCCTACCCGATACCCGGCTACCCGTACCCGGCCGGGTACAGGTACGGGTACCCGTTTGCGACCCTGGTGCGGCCGGGTACGGGTAGACCGTGAGTCACTGGTGAGTCACCGTTTGTCACTCATTTCCCAACGTCTTGTCTCTTCTCACAATTCAAGTTCCTAGAATCAACCCACCCGCGCCTGCAACATGGCTTCATCCCAGAGGTCGCAATCAGGTACCCGATACGGGTACGGCCGGGTACGGGTACCCGTTTGCGACCCTGGTGCGGCCGGGTACGGGTAAGGAATCAAAACTTGTTTGTGACCTCTGGCGCAGCCGCCCGGCTCCACGGCCACGCGCGCGTGCAGCGCCCCCGTCTGGTCCCGACAGCCACCCGCAGCTGCAGGGCGGCTCCACGCTCAGATGAGTCGGTGGTTGAACGGATTAGTGGGTGGGGGCAATGGCGGAGCCAGGATTTTCAGGTAGGGAGGGAGGCAACCCCTCCAGCAATGAAAAATGATTGGAGTTGTTAGTAAGGACTTGTCCCTTGCTTTTTATTCGACGTGTGGGTTGAATTCGAACCGTGTGTGATCGGCATCGCTATCGCTGCAGGTGTTTGCCTTCAGGGAAGTCGTGGACTGTATACGCTACTGCACACAATTTTGTGAGTCACTTATAACTGGTTTGCCGTTACTTATTGCCAATTATGGACTCAGACTATTGTCCTATCATCTCATAGAGTCCCTGACACGTGATAACATGGTTCACAGTGGCAGTGCTGATTTATTACTAATAAACCGCAATGATCCGATCGAAATGAGGGATTTCGATCGGATCATTGGGGGGGCACGTGCCACCCCCCCCACCCGCACAATAATATAGGATTATTGTGGATCAGGCATACCTTGTGCTCTAGTGGTAGTGCCTTATGCCAATAGTCCCTACTTGCAAGCCAGCCTAGCAGCTTTTCAGAAATGTATCCCAAGTTGCTGGGGAGTCGAGTCCATAATGTTTGTGCTCCTAAGCCGCTCCTCTTGCCTCTCTCCCATCGCCCCCCACGCCCCTCCTAGGATCCCTCCAGTTCCTCCTGCTCCTCTTCCTCCTCCTCCCGCTCGTCGGGGCGGTGCTGCTCGCTGTGCGGTTTGCACGTGGAACGCGGCACAGAGAGACGTCCTACGCACGTGAAGGTGAGCGGTGGCATACTCACCACTACTCCCAACAACTCACCACCATCACTTGCCACAACTCACCACCACGACCACCACACCCTGTACCGCTCACCGCCACCACACCATGCACCACGCACCATCACCACCACACCCTGCAACACTCACCACTAACACACCCTGCACCGCTCACCATCACGACTACCCCCTACACCGCTCACCACCACGACACCCTGCACCACTTACCACTTGAGCTGCGATATCCGATTATTTGAGTGATTTGAGTGATTGATTTCCCTACCAATTACTGATTGTCTGATCCCCTGCCAGGTGGATTACCGATGACGGAATCGCCGCTCCTCCGCTCTTCGACCGCGACGCCATCGCCGCCATCGTCGTTACCACTGTCACCGTCACCTCCACTGTCGTCGCCGCCACCACTACCCTGGCCGCCTCTCCTCATCGTCCACTCGCACGACCAGGCCATACTTCACCAGGCCGTGCTGCAGCTGGCGTGGCTGCTGCGCGCTCGCTGCGGCCACGCGCTGCGCGTGGTGCTTGACGCGTGGGAGAGCGTGCGCCTCGCCCAGCTGGGCCCAGCTCGCTGGGTTGCCACCTCCTTGACCTCCGTTGTCTCCTCCACTACCCCCTCCTCCTCAACGTCCTCACCATCATCCCCATCAACAGCATTCCCATTTGCATTATCCATAGCATCATCATCCCCCTTATCTCCGTCGGTGTCATCGTCGTCATCTGCTTCCTCTCCGTGGTGGTGGTCGTGGAGGAGGAGAAGGAGGAGCGAGGAGGAGATGCGCGCCACCGTGCTGGTGATCTGCTCGCCGGGCACGCGAGGTCGGGGTGCGGGGGCTGAGCCCAGAGGGGACGGTGAGATGGGAACCTCCCCACCACCAACACCAACACACTACACACACACAAAGTTACTTAAGCCTCTCCGCTCCTGCCCCCCACTTCAGTTATGCTGTAAATTCATTCCGGCTCTTCGGTTCTTACAATCGACCAACCCTCTCCTCATACCAAATTATCACCCCAGCATACGTGAGCCCCAATTATACCCCAACGTAAACCACCCCCCCACCCCCCCGGTTACATTTATTTGACCACACCATGTACCCCAGCATACAGGACCCCTAATTATACCCCTGCGAATGGGACCCAAAATCATACCCCAGTGTATGGGACCCCCCCACAATCTATCCCTCTGGGCCATACATTTTCCTAGAGATAGTGCACCTTGGCCTCCCTTAGTCCTATTAACTCCCCTAGTCCCATTAAATCCCTTAGTCCCATTCAAGCTTGTCCCACCTTACAACCCCGTCCCAGAAAATGACCCCCTGTGGACGACTCCCTGTGAACACTGCAATTACGTGTTTTTATATCACAGTTGCACTGATATATAGAGCTTGCTTGCACATGTAACTTGTCTGGCTTCTCTTGCTCTCATATTGTTCTGGTGTGCGCTTTATGGGGAGCCACAGTGGCGAGATGTTAACTACCTCGCCTGATGTACAGGTCATGGGTTCGATCCCGGCCCTGACGCCTCTATATTGGGACTTTGCATGTTCTCCTGATGGTCGCGTGGATTTCTCTTTGGGTCTTCTTTTTCCCTCAAGATTTATAAACATGTGTTGTGGACTTCTATATATTTCCATGTGATAAGCCACTTCGTTGAGCTATCATTCGCTTCTGAAAACGAGCTATATAGCTCAGTGGGCCTTACCTGGTAAAATAAAAAATAGTTTAGTTTTACTTCAGTTTACGACCGTTAAACACCTCATTTACTAGTTGTGCAATATCCATCAAGGACCCTTCTGCACTCGCTTTCTGCAACATCGATGTTGCTATGTTCATGTTGCTGCCGCTGCTCGTTCTATTCACGCAGCACCACGGATAAACGGAACCACCCGGGTAACAAATCCAAACAAACTAAACGTTAAACACGGGACCCAAAGTGCGCACTTACCTGTCCCCTCTGCCCCATTCACCCCTCACCTCCCACACCTTATGTCAGTGATGGACGCCACCCTGGAGCTATTGCTGGGTGCCCCCCACTGTGGTGGGGGGCCACGCGTCCTGGTGGCGTTTCTACGCGGCGCGGGGGGCCCCTGGGACGTGCCCCCCGCGCTGAGGTCGCAGCCCTGCTTCTCGCTCCCGCGCGACCTGGACGCTCTGTGCGCGAGGCTCCTGCGGGGGGCGCCCAGGGGCCAGGGGTTGGGGACTCAGCGGGGAGGGACCTGGGACCCCCGGGAGGACCTGGAAGCCTCGAGGGCCCTGGAGGCCCTGGAGGCGACGCTCTCGGAGCTGGACGACGCGAGGCAGCGCGTGGACCTGCTGGGCGCGGACGAGGAGCGGGAAGGGGTGTGGGGTGGCCCTGCGCCACCACGCTCGCTCGCGTCCAGCGTGACCAACGCGGGACAAGGAGATGTCACGACGGACATCTGATGGCCAGTTGCCCGGACATTTGGACGAAGATTTTTTTTTTACTAGATAAAGGCAAAGGCGCAGCCCCACAATTTCTCTGTGATGCCACTGCCGGCAGAAAAGCGTCTACTAGAAGAACTCCAGAGAGTCACTCTAAAATGTGTTTGGCCTACTCTTCTAATGCTGCCCAGACGTCCTGGAAGAAATAGGAGTACCCACATTTTACCCCACCACACATGACTGGCTGAATGGACAGAGGTGAGGAGTGTTAGGGGTGGAGGGGAGGGTGTGATTTCAGGAAACGTTGCCACCGTTTAGACCACCACATCTGGAGATCGCATCGAACGGGAGAGGACCTCTGCTGGATTGCAAGCCCATGGGGCTTCACCAGTGCGGTGGCATCACGGTGAGACAAACCGAAATGGCAAAGCACGGCAATGGGAGGAGGCTTTCATCCAGCAGTGGATTGACAAGGGGGCTGTGAATGGTTAAGTTATTCACGCGGTGTTTGTGAAATGTTGTGAATGGCGCTCGCCGTGAGTGGGGATGCGCAACACCCGCCCAGTATTAACTGCATCGAAGACATTGGCGAAAACTAAATTCGTCTCAGTGTTTTCTTTTTTATATTTTAGTCGACGATGACCGTGAGCGGATGGTGACAACTGGTGCTAAACCACAGATGAGCGTTTGTGAATGAGCGGGATTAGATGAAATCGTCGAGTCTGAATGAAGCAAGGTGCTCAAGAGTAATAACTATATTAGAACTTGAATATTGTAAATTTTAATCATTGCCGTTTTCCAAATGTTTTGTGAGGAAATGATAAAATCAACAGGCAACAATATGACGATATTCTGACCTATGCGTGTGTACGATGGCAATGTGTTCAGGAGTTAAATGCCAATGTCGAGGTCTGCTGACATCCATGACGAGAGGGCCTCAGCAGAGCGAGTTTGTGTAGTTTTGCTGTACCACCTCCTCTTCCGTTGAAGGAGCAGACGACAGTGGTTTACGTTACAGTCCATAGTTTAGAATGCATGTCCACAGCTGTAATCCTGTGGGTTGTGTCTTTAATGCTACATTCATGAAGGAGATGTGCGCATTAGCCTGTTGATGTTCTGACGTGGTTGATGTTTACAGCGGTATTTGAGGAATGTCAAAGCCAGGCATGCGATTTTTTGGTCTTGAACGAGGTATTTCTGGACGTCCGCGTCGTTCCACTCTCTTCGCCGGCGTTCTTCCAGATCGGGGTGAGGTTCCACAATGGTGACGGCACAATCCCAGATGGGGGATTGGGACTCGAGTCGACCGAGAGGTTAATTGTTAAAGTCTTGGGTGATTATAGGTGGTTGTTGTTGGCAATTAAACGTGCAAACTCCTTTGCAAATATTGTGTATCATCCCAACGCAAAGTACGTATCATCTTAAGCGTGGAATCGTTTTGCATATTTAGAATCTGAAATAAAAGTGATGATGGAGAAACGTGTGACGTGACTGCCGCTGTGTTCTTGGAACTCTGGTGCGAAGTCTGGGCATCTTGTGAGGTTCGGTACACCGTAACTCAAACTCGTGGCATCACGGTGGCGAGGCGATTTTATCCTGCTCGCTTGGCATGCAGGATCGCGTGGGTTCAACCATGTACACTGGCGATGCCTGTTGTATATTTAGAGCTTGCGTGTTCTCTCTACTTGGTGGTCACCTGCATTTTTCTCTGCATCCTCCGGTGTTGCTGATATATGGGTGAGCGGGGCCTATGATCAGTGGGCAGGGTATAAGAACAGCTGGTAGTATAGGCATGGCTTTGTAAAAGTAAGAGGGGCAGATGGAGAGAGGAGCGATACCAACTCACAATGTGTCTTGGTTGGGCCTCCCAGAAAGTTGTAGCCTTCACTAAGAAACAATGAATGCATCGTGGTTATTTCTCCTGTCTGTTCCCATGTAAAGGCCTGGTTCGTGCCATGCCCGGTGAGTTTTTGTTTTGCCATTCATCTTCGTCGTGTTTATTTGTGCATGTTTTGGAGTTAGTTTTTCTGTTTCCACACCATGAACACCAATAATTGTAGATATTTGAAAACCATGACAAATTGTACCAATTAAGGATTTGTATTGAATTTACAAATAAGGTAGTTACATAATGTTACATAATGTACGTGTGTGTATGATCACCCCAGGGTGCTCTTAAACATTCCAGAAGGCTTCAGAGAGGTGCCCGCTTGGCAGAGGAATGGTCTGATGGGCAAAACAGTCCTGCGGGCAAACACAAAACACACATAATATCGTTTTTTTGGGTTAGATCGCGTGAATATAAATGTGTCGTTAAACCCGCCACCACCCGACAGCCAATTAGTAAGGTTTGTCACGGAAACAGAACATGCCAAGTCTTTACTCGTACAGCCCACCGGTGTATTGGAGAGCAAATCCACAACATTTGCAATCTGAGGACGACGTTTCGCCAGTAATTACAAATGGCTTCATCAGGCGACAGCCAGATTTGTGCAGATTACCCCTTGTTTTGTTCCTTAAATAGAAGGATAGATGTGATGACGTCACGGGTTTCGAGACCCGGAAAATGGCGAGCTAGAACCGGACCTCGTTGGCAGCCAAGTTTCCCACGGAGGTGGAGGCCCCGCCAAAGACCCACGAACCAGCATCGCTGGACAAAGAAAATTGGCGGCAGCTATCGGACTGGACCACCTTACCTCAGTGGTGGATCGACTGGTGACGGCGATGATGAATGAAAGAGAAGAGGAGTGAATATGTGCTGCAAAGCTTGAGCCAGAGCCGCCGCCACCATTGACCGTGTGGCGAGGAGAAATTGCCAAAGGGCAGCAGCCGCCGCTTCCCCTTGTCGAGCAGCAGACGGGAACTGATCAATCGGCTAAACCACAACTGGAATCTGTGCTATGGACCTCCACCAACTTTGAAGAAGACAAGAAGGCTGGGGCCCTTAAAAATAATTTACAGCAACGGGAGGCGATTGGACAGCGTTCATTAAAAGATTTGAAGCAGCTGTCAGTCAGCCCATGGAGTGATGAAGAAGCACTACTAGTGCTGCCTACGGTGTTGGATGAGGGAGCGCTAACGGCCTTCTTTATGATCCCGGAAAATCAACACGTCGCACTCCAACAAGCTTGTGAGGGAATTGCCAAGATTTGTTGTCCTCCGTCCAGCCCAAGGGAGCGATCTTCAGCCCGGAGAAGGGGAGACAGCGAGCCGCCGATGGCTTATAGCAGCACCTTGCTAAGCACAGCTGCGAACTCTCCTCCATCAAAGCGGAATTACATTTCCGATTGTGCAAGAGAGCGAACAAACTTCAATGTGGTCCACTAAATGCCTCCGGGTACATGAAGAAACCAGGGTGCCATGTGAAGTAGTGGTGCAGGTGACAAGGTTGATGGAGAACAGAGGAGCAGGAGGACCAACGGAACCAATGTGGACAGCAACAACGGGGACCGCCGCAAAGCCCAGCACGGAGGATGATGTGCAGGCAACCTTGGAAGAGATGGCAGCGGCCATCCGGGGGTTCACCAATCCAAGGCGTCGACTACAGCAGCAGCGACCGGGCCAGAACTGCAGAGAAATCTGTGACCTCATGATCATCTACTGCTACTGCTGCGGGAGGCCGGGCCACATTGGGAGAGGATGCTGAGGGGAAGTTGCCTCGAGACAACCAAGCCAGCTCCAGACCTCGCGGGACTTCCCAAGGCAGATCCAGGCCCGTCGCGATGGCCGTACAACCGGCCAGATCACACATACAACTCATTTACAAAACGCTCATCACCATCTTCACCAGCACACGACTCGATTGTGGCGACCCGGAGTGACACAACATGAAAATTGGGCCAACATCTAGGGCTAAGTGGGAAAAGTTAGTGAGATGGTTCGTGGCAGCAGCCACGGGAACATCGGTTTTGGCGGGAGCGATAGAGGGACATCCCGTGAGGGTGTTGGTGGACACGGGAGCTTCAGTAACCATCATTTCTGCGCTTGTGTTTGATATGTTACCCGTGGAAAAACGTCAACTTGAACCGGTCGACAATAAAGTTGTGCCGGCAAATGGCGATAGTCTAGGAATTGTGTTTTGGTCTCCTCTTCCCTAGCAGTACCATGTCTACTGGGTACCGATTATAATTTAAGTCAGCTACCCATTAGGGAAAATAATATATTTTTAGCGGCCTGACGCGGAGACAGGAAAAGCTGCCAAAGAACACGCCCTGGTGGGAGAGTCAACGGCGATTCCGCCGCTAACACAGGTGTTCATTCCGTAGCAATATCGATCGCCATTAATCACCTTAAATGTGGCCGCAGCAATTATAGTTACACAATTGGGACCAACAATCAGTCGATATTCTTTAGCGGCAGCGGACACCATTTTAAGATGGAATCAGCAGCTATGTATGCAAGTTTTAAATACGTCAGAGTGCGAAATAATATAGCGAGAAGGGACGGTAATTGCATAGATTTCCCCAGCGAGTGAGATTTATGAAGATGCAGTAGTAGCGGGGATACAGGAAGAGAAGGATGGGATAGCGTCTCCCTGAGCGGAAGAAATCGTTAACGGAACCCTGAATTGACTCAATGTCAAAGAGACCGCCTTAAACGTCTCGTAGAATTTGAAGACGTTTTCAGTAAGGGCCCATATTGAAACGGGGAATGTTCAACCCGTTAGAATTCATATAGAGTGAGACCAGCAGAAAAAGAGCAGATCCGTAGAGCTACAGATGAGATGTTGAGGGTGGAAATTATTTCTTCATCAACCAGCCCCTGGGGAGCACCAGTAGTCCTAGTTAAAAAGCCAGATGGTTCCATGAGGTTTTGTGTAGACTTCCGAATTAACAAGGTTACGATCGCGGACGCGTATCCCCTGCCCCGCATTGATGATTCGCTAGATGCATTAGAAGGAGCAGGGTTTTGACAAGTTCTCCTGGACGACGAATCCAAATTAAAAACTGCTTTTCGAACACCACAGGGGTTGTTTCAATTTAATAGGCTCCCTATGGGATTGCTCACTGCACCGGCAACCTTCCAACGCCTCATGGAACTTGTACTGTCGGGCCTACAATGGGAAATTTGTTTGATTTATTTTGACGTCATTGTTTTTAGTAGATTTTATGAACATCTGAAGAGACTGCAACGAGTTTTCTTGAAAGTGCGAGCTGCCAAATTGAAATTGAAACCATCTAAGTGTCATTTTGTACAGGGCTCAGCTAAATATGTGGGCATGTGGTCAGCAATAAGGGGGTAGCAACTGACCCTGACTAAACGTCCGCCATTAAAAACTGGCCAACGCCCACTTCTGTACAGGAGGTGCGGTGATTCCTAGGATTTGTTTCCTATCGACGATTTGTACCCCGGTTCGCTGCAATAGCAAAACCATTGCACGCCCTCACAACAAAAGGGTGGAGGAAGAGGACTCAGCATTTAAAGCGCTTCGTTCAAGGTTAACTGATGCTTCACCACTAGCATATCCAGATGTCTCGCGACAGTTTATCCTTGATACAGATGCTCGAGATGTCGGTATAGGTGCGGTCATGTCACAAATACAGGGGAAACGGAAGTTGTAATTGCATACAGGAGACACGTGCTTTCCTCTACTGAACAATGCTATTGCGTCACTCGTAGGGAACTCCTGGCAGTAGGTCATTTTATCACATTTTTCGGCCCTACCTATACGGCCACTGGTTTACCGTGCGGACCGATCATGCGGCACTATACAATTCTCACTTAAAATGGATAAATCCTCGGGACAAATGGCGAGGTGGATCGAAGAACTCCCGCAGTACTCTTACGATGTGATGTAGGATGGGCACTCGTCATTGTAATGCGGACGCCTTGTCAAGATTGCCATGCAAAGACCCATGTGCATGTGCTACGGGAGCGGCACAGTGTAAACTGAACCTCCCTGGATTTGAAGCTTTCGTGACTGCCACGTCACGTAGGTAAAAAATGAAATTAAAATTAATAAAGATAAAACAATAAAATCACGACGTTTCGGAGGCAACACAAGTCTCCGTCATCAGGTGGGACTGTCACAGCCAGATTTGCTGCATCAAGTGAGGGAGGGATTCAAGATGCAAGCTCTTAAATACCAGTTAAGGGGGGAGGAGAGGGGGAGGAGCTTATAAGAATGTGGTAGCCAATGAATGGAACGTATCGGGAGGGGGGGGCGGGGCTAAAAGAGGGCACGGCGGTACTTGTGAGCGTGGGCATGGATGTGTTTGTGTGCAAGTCACTATGGATGTACATGATAGAAAAGGAACGAAAATGCCCATGTTTATACCAGTGTTGGCTGACAATAAAGAGAGTACTGTTAAACGCTAGGGATGTTAACACTCGGTAAAGTAAAATAGTGCCTGTCAGATAAGATGGTCCAAAAATGTGTAGTTAAATCTTTTTTGCATGGTTGATAACATCTTTCTAATGATTACTAAGTTTGTACCCATCATCACGGTTGAAATTATGTCTGTGTTTGTATATCTGAATGGCTTCGTGTACAAACCTTTAATGGTAGCCAGAGGGTTTTCAGAGCACCTTAGTCTCGGAAAAAACAATATCATGAGAGCCCACCGCGTTGTAGCAATGATCGGCAACGGCGGAAGACTCAATTTTGTCGTGTTTCAAATCTGACTTGTGCTCACGGACACGATCAGAGACATGACGTTTCGTTTCCCCAATGTAACAGTCACCACAGCTGTCACTCAGTTTATAGACTGTTACATTGGGGAATTTCAACCGTGATGATGGGTACAAACTTAGTAATCATTGGAAAGATGTTATCAACCATGCAAAAAGAGATTTAACTACACATTTTTGGACCATCTTATCTGACAGGCACTATTTTACTTTACCGAGTGTTAACATCCCTAGCGTTTAACCGTACTCTCTTTATTGTCAGCCAACACTGGTATAAACATGGGCATTTTCGTTTCTTTTTAAATCCTTTATATTAAGTTCACTTGCTTGCTTGCTTGCGCGCTTACGATCGTGCAAATCTTTCGGTCGTTTTTAAACCCACTTCCCGTGATCCAATCGAGCTGACATTTTGCACACAGACTCGTTGTGCGTGACAATTTATTTTCGTGAAATTTTTTTTCCATAACTTTACACTTTTTAGGATTTTTTTTTTATATTTAATTACCAATTGCTTAATGGTGGCAGGCAATCATCTGACCCATAGGTGGCAGCCATCTCAAGCCAGAGGACGAGAGGACTCTAGCCGCCACGCATATAAAGGATTTATAGTAAAAAAACTTAGTTTTTACGGGTTAATTTTTTAAATCCTTTATATTAAGTTCACTTGCTTGCTTGCTTACGACCGTGCATCTTTTTCGATCGTTTTTTAACCCACTTCCCGTGATCCAATCGAGCTGACATTTTGCACACAGACTCGTTGTGCATGACAAATAATTTTCTGAAAAAATAATTTCCTAAATTTTCACTTTTTAGGAAAAAAAAATGTAATCCTTTATTAAATGCTTTATGTTAAGTTCGCGTGCTTGCTTGCTTGCTTAGAACCGTGCAAATCTTTCGGTCGTTTTTTAACCCACTTCCCGTGATCCAATCGAGCTGACATTTTCCACACAGACTCGTTGTGCCAGACAATTATTGTTCGTGAAAAAAGAATTCCCAAAATTTTACACTTTTTAGGCAAAATTTTTTTATTTTACATATATTCAAATAGAACGCATTCATGGCTTTGGCTGAACATCACAGTGCAAGAGCCCAGAGCGTAACCCCTTCACAGGCTGTGGCGGAGTAGCGCAGTTAGTAGCGCCCTCGCTTCCCATGCCAAAGGTCGCGGGATCGATCCCTGCATCCTCCACAGGCGAATATATTTTTAAATCCTTTATATTAAGTTCGCTTGCTTGCTTAGGACCGTGAAAATATTTCGCTCGTTTTTTAACCCACTTCCCGTGATCCAATCGAGCTGACATTTTCCACACAAACTCGTTGTGTGTGACAATTAATTTTCGTGAAATTTTTTTTCCAAAATTTTACACTGTTTAAGGAAAACTAATTAAATATTTAATTACCAATTGCTTAATACTGGCAGACAATCATCTGACCCATAGATTGCAGCCATCTCAAGCCAGAGGACGAGAGAACTCTAGCCGCCACGCATATAAAGGATTTAGAGTGAAAAACTTTGTTTTTACAGGTTTACTTGTATTAAGTTCACTTGCTTGCTTGCTTGCGCGCTTACGACCGTGCAAATCTTTTGGTCGTTTTATAACCCACTTCCCGTGATCCAATCGAGCTGACATTTTGCACACAGACTCGTTGTGCGTGACAATTTATTTTCGTGAAAAAAAATCAAAAATTTTACACTGTTTAGGGAAAAAAAAATATTTAATTGCCAATTGCTTAATCGTGGCAGACAATCATCTGACCCATAGGTGGCAGCCATCTCAAGCCAGAGGACGAGAGGACTCTCGCCGCCCATTTCATGATGACGCAAATGTTGACTAACCACATGGCATGAAATCCCTGCCCCCACGCTGTACAATGGAGACTATTTATTTAAATCCTTTATTTAAGTCCAATTGCTTGCTTGCTTACGACCGTGCAAATCTTTCGGTCGTTTTTTAACCCACTTCCCGTGATCCAATCGAGCTGACATTTTGCACACAGACTCGTTGTGCGTGACAATGAATTTTCGTGAAAAAATAATTTCCTAAATTTTTTCTTTTTAGGAAAAAAAAAATGTAATCCTTTATATTAAGTTAACTTGCTTGCTTGCTTGCGCGCTTACGACCGTGCAAATCTTTTAGTCGTTTTTTAACCCACTTCCCGTGATCCAATCGAGCTGACATTTTGCACACAGACTCGTTGTGCGTGACAATTTATTTTCGTGAAAAAATGTTTCCAAAATTTTCCACTTTTTAGGAAAAAATGTTTTTGTTATTTTTGCAATCGCAAACAAAATGGTTTGCGTTTTGACCGGTCGGTAACACGATTGCGTTATGTTGTTAGTTATATGAGGTATTGTTAGCTCTTGTTGTAGTGTGCGGGGGATTAGCTCAGATGGTAGAGCGCTCGCTTAGCATGCGAGAGGTAACGGGATCGATGCCCGTATCCTCCAAAGGCCAATATTTTAAAGTCCTTTATTAAATCCTTTATATTAAGTTCGCTTGTGTGCTTGCTTGCTTACGACCGTGCAAATCTTTCGGTCGTTTTTTAACCCACTTCCCGTGATCCAATCGAGCTGACATTTTGCACACAGACTCGTTGTGCGTGACAATTTATTTTCGTGAAAATTTTTTTCCAAAATTTTCCACTTTTTAGGAAAAAATGTTTTTCTTATTTTTGCAATCGCAAACAAAATGGTTTGCGTTTTTTACCGGTCGGTAACACGATTGCGTTATGTTGTTAGTTATATGAGGTATGGTTAGCTCTTGTTGTAGTGTGCGGGGGATTAGCTCAGATGGTAGAGCGCTCGCTTAGCATGCGAGAGGTAACAGGATCGATGCCCGTATCCTCCAAAGGCCAATTTTTTAAATCCTTTATTAAATCCTTTATATTAAGTTCACTTGCTTGCTTGCGTGCTTGCTTGCTTACGACCGTGCAAATTTTCGGTCGTTTTTTAACCCACTTCCAGTGATCCAATCGAGCTGACATTTTGCACACAGACTCGTTGTGCGTGACAATTAATTTTCGTGAAAAAATCCAAAATTTTACACTGTTTAGCGAAAAAAAAAATATTTAATTACCAATTGCTTAATGGTGGCAGGCAATCATCTGACCCATAGGAAAAAAAAATGTAATCCTTTATATTAAGTTAACTTGCTTGCTTGCTTGCGCGCTTACGACCGTGCAAATCTTTTGGTCGTTTTTTAACCCACTTTCCGTGATCCAATCGAGTTGACATTTTGCACACAGACTCGTTGTGCGTGACAATTTATTTTCGTGAAATAATTTTTCCAAAATTTTCCACTTTTTAGGAAAAAATGTTTTTGTTATTTTTGCAATCGCAAACAAAATGGTTTGCGTTTTGACCGGTCGGTAACGCGATTGCGTTATGTTGTTAGTTATATGAGGTATGGTTAGCTCTTGTTGTAGTGTGCGGGGGATTAGCTCAGATGGTAGAGCGCTCGCTTAGCATGCGAGAGGTAACGGGATCGATGCCCGTATCCTCCAAAGGCCAATATTTTGAAATCCTTATTAAATCCTTTATATTAAGTTCACTTGCTTGCTTGTGTGCTTGCTTGCTTACGTCCATGCAAATCTTTCGGTCGTTTTTAACCCACTTCCCGTGATCCAATCGAGCTGACATTTTGCACACAGACTCGTTGTGCGTGACAATTAATTTTCGTGAAAAAAATCCAAAATTTTACACTGTTTAGGGAAAAAAAAATATTTCATTACCAATTGCTTAATGGTTGCAGGCAATCATCTGACCCATAGGTGGCAGCCATCTCAAGCCACAGGACGAGAGGACTCTCGCCGCCCGTTTCATGATGACGCAAATGTTGACTAACCACATGGCATGAAATCCCTGCCCCCACGCTGTACAATGGAGACTATTTATTTAAATCCTTTATATTAAGTTCACTTGCTTGCTTGCTTACGACCGTGCAAATCTTTCGGTCGTTTTTTAACCCACTTCCCGTGATCCCATCGAGCTGAAATTTTGCACACAGACTCGTTGTGCGTGACAATGAATTTTCGTGAAAAAATAATTTCCTAAATTTTTACTTTTTAGGAAGAAAAAAATGTAATCCTTTATATTAAGTTAACTTGCTTGCTTGCGCGCTTACGACCGTGCAAATCTTTTGGTCGTTTTTTAACCCACTTCCCGTGATCCAATCGAGCTGACATTTTGCACACAGACTCGTTGTGCGTGACAATTTGTTTTCGTGAAAAAATGTTTCCAAAATTTTCCACTTTTTAGGAAATTTTTTTTGTTATTTTTGCAATCGCAAACAAAATGGTTTGCGTTTTGACCGGTCGGTAACACGATTGCGTTATGTTGTTAGTTATATGAGGTATGGTTAGCTCTTGTTGTAGTGTGCGGGGGATTAGCTCAGATGGTAGAGCGCTCGCTTAGCATGCGAGAGGTAACGGGATCGATGCCCGTATCCTCCAAAGGCCAATATTTTAAAATCCTTTATTAAATCCTTTATATTAAGTTCACTTGCTTGCTTGCGTGCTTGCTTGCTTACGACCGTGCAAATTTTCGGTCGTTTTTTAACCCACTTCCCGTGATCCAATCGAGCTGACATTTTGCACACAGACTCGTTGTGCGTGACAATTAATTTTCGTGAAAAAAATCCAAAATTTTACACTGTTTAGGGAAAGAAAAATTTTTTAATTACCAATTGCTTAATGGTGGCAGACAATCATCTGACCCATAGGTGGCAGCCATCTCAAGCCAGAGGACGAGAGGACTCTCGCCGCCCGTTTCATGATGACGCAAATGTTGACTAACCACATGGCATGAAATCCCTGCCCCCACGCTGTACAGTGGAGACTATTTATTTAAATCCTTTATATTAAGTTCACTTGCTTGCTTGCTTACGACCGTGCAAATCTTTCGGTCGTTTTTTAACCCACTTCCCGTGATCCCATCGAGCTGAAATTTTGCACACAGACTCGTTGTGCGTGACAATGAATTTTCGTGAAAAAATAATTTCCTAAATTTTTACTTTTTAGGAAGAAAAAAATGTAATCCTTTATATTAAGTTAACTTGCTTGCTTGCGCGCTTACGACCGTGCAAATCTTTTGGTCGTTTTTTAACCCACTTCCCGTGATCCAATCGAGCTGACATTTTGCACACAGACTCGTTGTGCGTGACAATTTGTTTTCGTGAAAAAATGTTTCCAAAATTTTCCACTTTTTAGGAATTTTTTATTTTTATTTTTGCAATCGCAAACAAAATGGTTTGCGTTTTGACCGGTCGGTAACACGATTGCGTTATGTTGTTAGTTATATGAGGTATGGTTAGCTCTTGTTGTAGTGTGCGGGGGATTAGCTCAGATGGTAGAGCGCTCGCTTAGCATGCGAGAGGTAACGGGATCGATGCCCGTATCCTCCAAAGGCCAATATTTTAAAATCCTTTATTAAATCCTTTATATTAAGTTCACTTGCTTGCTTGCGTGCTTGCTTGCTTACGACCGTGCAAATTTTCGGTCGTTTTTTAACCCACTTCCCGTGATCCAATCGAGCTGACATTTTGCACACAGACTCGTTGTGCGTGACAATTAATTTTCGTGAAAAAAAATCCAAAATTTTACACTGTTTAGGGAAAGAAAAAAAATTTAATTACCAATTGCTTAATGGTGGCAGACAATCATCTGACCCATAGGTGGCAGCCATCTCAAGCCAGAGGACGAGAGGACTCTCGCCGCCCGTTTCATGATGACGCAAATGTTGACTAACCACATGGCATGAAATCCCTGCCTCCACGCTGTACAATGGAGACTATTTATTTAAATCCTTTATATTAAGTTCACTTGCTTGCTTGCTTACGACCGTGCAAATCTTTCGGTCGTTTTTTAACCCACTTCCCGTGATCCAATCGAGCTGACATTTTGCACACAGACTCGTTGTGCGTGACAATTTATTTTCGTGAAAATTTATTTCCAAAATTTTCCACTTTTTAGGAAAAAATGTTTTTGTTATTTTTGCAATCGCAAACAAAATGGTTTGCGTTTTGACCGGTCGGTAACACGATTGCGTTATGTTGTTAGTTATATGAGGTATGGTTAGCTCTTGTTGTAGTGTGAGGGGGATTAGCTCAGATGGTAGAGCGCTCGCTTAGCATGCGAGAGGTAACGGGATCGATGCCCGTATCCTCCAAAGGCCAATATTTTAAAATCCTTTATTAAATCCTTTATATTAAGTTCACTTGCTTGCTTGTGTGCTTGCTTGCTTACGTCCATGCAAATCTTTCGGTCGTTTTTTAACCCACTTCCCGTGATCCAATCGAGCTGACATTTTGCACACAGACTCGTTGTGCGTGACAATTAATTTTCGTGAAAAAAATCCAAAATTTTACACTGTTTAGGGAAAAAAAAATATTTCATTACCAATTGCTTAATGGTTGCAGGCAATCATCTGACCCATAGGTGGCAGCCATCTCAAGCCACAGGACGAGAGGACTCTCGCCGCCCGTTTCATGATGACGCAAATGTTGACTAACCACATGGCATGAAATCCCTGCCCCCACGCTGTACAATGGAGACTATTTATTTAAATCCTTTATATTAAGTTCACTTGCTTGCTTGCTTACGACCGTGCAAATCTTTCGGTCGTTTTTTAACCCACTTCCCGTGATCCCATCGAGCTGAAATTTTGCACACAGACTCGTTGTGCGTGACAATGAATTTTCGTGAAAAAATAATTTCCTAAATTTTTACTTTTTAGGAAGAAAAAAATGTAATCCTTTATATTAAGTTAACTTGCTTGCTTGCGCGCTTACGACCGTGCAAATCTTTTGGTCGTTTTTTAACCCACTTCCCGTGATCCAATCGAGCTGACATTTTGCACACAGACTCGTTGTGCGTGACAATTTGTTTTCGTGAAAAATGTTTCCAAAATTTTCCACTTTTTAGGAATTTTTTTTTGTTATTTTTGCAATCGCAAACAAAATGGTTTGCGTTTTGACCGGTCGGTAACACGATTGCGTTATGTTGTTAGTTATATGAGGTATGGTTAGCTCTTGTTGTAGTGTGCGGGGGATTAGCTCAGATGGTAGAGCGCTCGCTTAGCATGCGAAAGGTAACGGGATCGATGCCCGTATCCTCCAAAGGCCAATATTTTAAAATCCTTTATTAAATCCTTTATATTAAGTTCACTTGCTTGCTTGTGTGCTTGCTTGCTTACGACCGTGCAAATTTTCGGTCGTTTTTTAACCCACTTCCCGTGATCCAATCGAGCTGACATTTTGCACACAGACTCGTTGTGCGTGACAATTAATTTTCGTGAAAAAAAATCCAAAATTTTACACTGTTTAGGGAAAAAAAAAATTAAATTACCAATTGCTTAATGGTGGCAGACAATCAAATGACCCATAGGTGGCAGCCATCTCAAGCCAGAGGACGAGAGGACTCTCGCCGTCCGTTTCATGATGACGCAAATGTTGACTAACCACATGGCATGAAATCCCTGCCCCCACGCTGTACAATGGAGACTATTTATTTAAATCCTTTATATTAAGTTCACTTGCTTGCTTGCTTACGACCGGGCAAATCTTTCGGTCGTTTTTTAACCCACTTCCAGTGATCCAATCTAGCTGACATTTTGCACACAGACTCGTTGTGCGTGACAATTAATTTTCGTGAAAAATTACTTCCAAAATTTTCCACTTTTTAGGAAAAAATGTTTTTGTTATTTTTGCAATCGCAAACAAAATGGTTTGCGTTTTGACCGGTCGGTAACACAATTGCGTTATGTTGTTAGTTATATGAGGTATGGTTAGCTCTTGTTGTAGTGTGCGGGGGATTAGCTCAGATGGTAGCGCGCTCGCTTAGCATGCGAGAGGTAACAGGATCGATGCCCGTATCCTCCAAAGGCCAATTTTTTAAAATCCTTTATTAAATCCTTTATATTAAGTTCACTTGCTTGCTTGCGTGCTTGCTTGCTTACGACCGTGCAAATTTTCGGTCGTTTTTTAACCCACTTCCCGTGATCCAATCGAGCTGACATTTTGCACACAGACTCGTTGTGCGTGACAATTAATTTTCGTGAAAAAAAATCCAAAATTTTACACTGTTTAGGGAAAGAAAAAAATGTTTAATTACCAATTGCTTAATGGTGGCAGACAATCATCTGACCCATAGGTGGCAGCCATCTCAAGCCAGAGGACGAGAGGACTCTCGCCGCCCGTTTCATGATGACGCAAATGTTGACTAACCACATGGCATGAAATCCCTGCCCCCACGCTGTACAGTGGAGACTATTTATTTAAATCCTTTATATTAAGTTCACTTGCTTGCTTGCTTACGACCGTGCAAATCTTTCGGTCGTTTTTTAACCAACTTCCCGTGATCCAATCGAGCTGAAATTTTGCACACAGACTCGTTGTGCGTGACAATGAATTTTCGTGAAAAAATAATTTCCTAAATTTTTACTTTTTAGGAAGAAAAAAATGTAATCCTTTATATTAAGTTAACTTGCTTGCTTGCGCGCTTACGACCGTGCAAATCTTTTGGTCGTTTTTTAACCCACTTCCCGTGATCCAATCGAGCTGACATTTTGCACACAGACTCGTTGTGCGTGACAATTTGTTTTCGTGAAAAAATGTTTCCAAAATTTTCCACTTTTTAGGAAATTTTTTTGTTATTTTTGCAATCGCAAACAAAATGGTTTGCGTTTTGACCGGTCGGTAACACGATTGCGTTATGTTGTTAGTTATATGAGGTATGGTTAGCTCTTGTTGTAGTGTGCGGGGGATTAGCTCAGATGGTAGAGCGCTCGCTTAGCATGCGAGAGGTGACGGGATCGATGCCCGTATCCTCCAAAGGCCAATATTTTAAAATCCTTTATTAAATCCTTTATATTAAGTTCACTTGCTTGCTTGTGTGCTTGCTTGCTTACGACCATGCAAATCTTTCGGTCGTTTTTTATCCCACTTCCCGTGATCCAATCGAGCTGACATTTTGCACACAGACTCGTTGTGCGTGACAATTAATTTTCGTGAAAAAAATCCTAAATTTGACACTGTTTATGGAAAAAAATATATTTAATTACCAATTGCTTAATGGTGGCAGGCAATCATCTGACCCATAGGTGGCAGCCATCTCAAGCCACAGGACGAGAGGACTCTCGCCGCCCGTTTCATGATGACGCAAATGTTGACTAACCACATGGCATGAAATCCCTGCCTCCACGCTGTACAATGGAGACTATTTATTTAAATCCTTTATATTAAGTTCACTTGCTTGCTTGCTTACGACCGTGCAAATCTTTCGGTCGTTTTTTAACCCACTTCCCGTGATCCAATCGAGCTGACATTTTGCACACAGACTCGTTGTGCGTGACAATTTATTTTCGTGAAAATTTTTTTCCAAAATTTTCCACTTTTTAGGAAAAAATGTTTTTGTTATTTTTGCAATCGCAAACAAAATGGTTTGCGTTTTGACCGGTCGGTAACACGATTGCGTTATGTTGTTAGTTATATGAGGTATGGTTAGCTCTTGTTGTAGTGTGCGGGGGATTAGCTCAGATGGTAGAGCGCTCGCTTAGCATGCGAGAGGTAACGGGATCGATGCCCGTATCCTCCAAAGGCTAATATTATTAAATCCTTTATATTAAGTTCGCTTGCTTGCTTGCTTGCTTACGACCGTGCAAATATTTCGGTCGTTTTTTAACCCACTTCCCGTGATCCAATCGAGCTGGCATTTTGCACACAGACTCGTTGTGCGTGACAATTAATTTTTGTGAAAAAAAATCCTAAATTTTACACTGTTTAGGGAAAAAAAATATTTAATTACCAATTGCTTTATCGTGGCAGACAATCATCTGACCCATAGGTGGCAGCCATCTCAAGCCAGAGGACGAGATGACTCTAGCCGCCCGTTTCATGATGACGCAAATGTTGACTAACCACATGGCATGAAATCCCTGCCCCCACGCTGTACAATGGAGACTATTTATTTAAATCCTTTATATTAAGTTCACTTGCTTGCTTGCTTACGACCGTGCAAATCTTTCGGTCATTTTTTAACCCACTTCCCTGATCCAATCGATCTGACATTTTGCACACAGACTCGTTGTGCGTGACAATTTATTTTCGTGAAATTTTTTTTCCAAAATTTTCCACTTTTTAGGAAAAAATGTTTTTCTTATTTTTGCAATCGCAAACAAAATGGTTTGCGTTTTGACCGGTCGGTAACACGATTGCATTATGTTGTTAGTTATATGAGGTATGGTTAGCTCTTGTTGTAGTGTGCGGGGGATTAGCTCAGATGGTAGAGCGCTCGCTTAGCATGCGAGAGGTAACGGGATCGATGCCCGTATCCTCCAAAGGCTAATATTTTTAAATCTTTTATTAAATCCTTTATATTAAGTTCACTTGCTTGCTTGCTTACGACCGTGCAAATCTTTCGGTCATTTTTTAACCCACTTCCCTGATCCAATCGAGCTGACATTTTGCACACAGACTCGTTGTGCGTGACAATTAATTTTCGTGAAAAAAATCCAAAATTTTACACTGTTTAGGGAAAAAAAGATATTTAATTACCAATTGCTTAATCGTGGCAGACAATCATCTGACCCATAGGTGGCAGCCATCTCAAGCCAGAGGACGAGATGACTCTAGCCGCCGGTTTAATGATGACGCAAATGTTGACTAACCACATGGCATGAAATCCCTGCCCCCACGCTGTACAATGGAGACTATTTATTTAAATCCTTTATATTAAGTTCACTTGCTTGCTTGCTTACGACTGTGCAAATCTTTCGGTCGTTTTTTAACCCACTTCCCGTGATCCAATCGAGCTGACATTTTGCACACAGACTCGTTGTGCGTGACAATTTATGTTCGTGAAATTTTTTTTCCAAAATTTTCCACTTTTTAGGAAAAAATGTTTTCTTATTTTTGCAATCGCAAACAAAATGGTTTGCGTTTTGACCGGTCGGTAACACGATTGCGTTATGTTGTTAGTTATATGAGGTATGGTTAGCTCTTGTTGTAGCGTGCGGGGATTAGCTCAGATGGTAGAGCGCTCGCTTAGCATGCGAGAGGTAACGGATCGATGCCCGTATCCTCCAAAGGCCAATATTTTAAATCTTTATATTAAGGTTCACTTGCTTGCTTGCTTACGACCGTGCAAATCTTTCGGTCGTTTTTTACCCCACTTCCCGTGATCCAATCGAGCTGACATTTTGCACACTAGACTCGTTGTGCGTGACAATTAATTTTCGTGAAAAAATGTTTCCAAAATTTTCCACTTTTTAGGAAATTTTTTTGTTATTTTTGCAATCGCCAAACAAATGGTTTGCGTTTTGACCGGTCGGTAACACGATTGCGTTATGTTGTTAGTTATATGAGGTATGGTTAGCTCTTGTTGTAGTGTGCGGGGGATTAGCTCAGATGGTAGAGCGCTCGCTTAGCATGCGAGAGGTAACGGGATCGATGCCCGTATCCTCAAAGGCCAATATTTTAAAATCCTTTATTAAATCCTTTATATTAAGTTCACTTGCTTGCTTGTGTGCTTGCTTGCTTACGACCATGCAAATCTTTCGGTCGTTTTTTATCCCACTTCCCCGTGATCCAATCGAGCTGACATTTTGCACACAGACTCGTTGTGCGTGACAATTTAATTTTCGTGAAAAAAATCCAAATTTGACACTGTTTATGGAAAAAAATATATTTAATTACCAATTGCTTAATGGTGGCAGGCAATCATCTGACCCATAGGTGGCAGCCATCTCAAGCCAGGACGAGAGGACTCTCGCCGCCCGTTTCATGATGACGCAAATGTTGACTAACCACATGGCATGAAATCCCTGCCTCCACGCTGTACAATGGAGACTATTTATTTAAATCCTTTATATTAAGTTCACTTGCTTGCTTGCTTACGACCGTGCAAATCTTTCGGTCGTTTTTTAACCCACTTCCCGTGATCCAATCGAGCTGACATTTTGCACACAGACTCGTTGTGCGTGACAATTTATTTTCGTGAAAATTTTTTCCAAAATTTTCCACTTTTTAGGAAAAAATGTTTTGTTATTTTTGCAATCGCAAACAAAATGGTTTGCGTTTTGACCGGTCGGTAACACGATTGCGTTATGTTGTTAGTTATATGAGGTATGGTTAGCTCTTGTTGTAGTGTGCGGGGGATTAGCTCAGATGGTAGAGCGCTCGCTTAGCATGGAGAGGTAACGGGATCGATGCCCGTATCCTCCAAAGGCTAATATTATTAAATCCTTTATATTAAGTTCGCTTGCTTGCTTGCTTACGACCGTGCAAATCTTTCGGTCGTTTTTTAACCCACTTCCCGTGATCCAATCGAGCTGGCATTTTGCACACAGACTCGTCGTGCGTGACAATTAATTTTTGTGAAAAAAAATCCAAATTTTACACTGTTTAGGGAAAAAAAATATTTAATTACCAATTGCTTATCGTGGCAGACAATCATCTGACCCATAGGTGGCAGCCATCTCAAGCCAGAGGACGAGATGACTCTAGCCGCCCGTTTCATGATGACGCAAATGTTGACTAACCACATGGCATGAAATCCCTGCCCCCACGCTGTACAATGGAGACTATTTATTTAAATCCTTTATATTAAGTTCACTTGCTTGCTTGCTTACGACCGTGCAAATCTTTCGGTCATTTTTTAACCCACTTCCCTGATCCAATCGATCTGACATTTTGCACACAGACTCGTTGTGCGTGACAATTTATTTTCGTGAAATTTTTTTCCAAAATTTTCCACTTTTTAGGAAAAAATGTTTTTCTTATTTTTGCAATCGCAAACAAAATGGTTTGCGTTTTGACCGGTCGGTAACACGATTGCATTATGTTGTTAGTTATATGAGGTATGGTTAGCTCTTGTTGTAGTGTGCGGGGGATTAGCTCAGATGGTAGAGCGCTCGCTTAGCATGCGAGAGGTAACGGGATCGATGCCCGTATCCTCCAAAGGCTAATATTTTTAAATCCTTTATTAAATCCTTAATATTAAGTTCACTTGCTTGCTTGCGTGCTTGCTTGCTTACGACCGTGCAAATCTTTCGGTCGTTTTTTATCCCACTTCCCGTGATCCAATCGAGCTGACATTTTGCACACAGACTCGTTGTGCGTGACAATTAATTTTCGTGAAAAAAAAATCCTAAATTTGACACTGTTTATGGAAAAAAATATATTTAATTACCAATTGCTTAATGGTGGCAGGCAATCATCTGACCCATAGGTGGCAGCCATCTCAAGCCACAGGACGAGAGGACTCGCCGCCCGTTTCATGATGACGCAAATGTTGACTAACCACATGGCATGAAATCCCTGCCCCACGCTGTACAATGGAGACTATTTATTTAAATCCTTTATATTAAGTTCACTTGCTTGCTTGCTTACGACCGTGCAAATCTTTCGGTCGTTTTTTAACCGACTTCCCGTGATCCAATCGAGCTGACATTTTGCACACAGACTCGTTGTGCGTGACAATTTATTTTCGTGAAAATTTTTTTCCAAATTTTCCACTTTTTAGGAAAAATTTCTTGTTATTTTTGCAATCGCAAACAAAATGGTTTGCGTTTTGACCGGTCGGTAACACGATTGCGTTTGTTGTTAGTT